>NC_034410.1:96173789-96415184 GCF_002078875.1 Numida meleagris
TTGTTGCAGCCGAAGTGCAGGACCCGGCACTTGGTCTTGTTGAACCTCATCCCGTTGGCTTCAGCCCAGAGATCCAGCCTGTCCAGATCTCTCTGTAGGGCCTCTCTACCCCCAGGCAGATCGACACTTCCTGCCAGCTTGGTGTCGTCTGCAAACTTACTGAGGGTGCTCTCCATGCCCTCATCCAGGTCATCAATAAATATTGAACCTGAAGACAAGGTTTGTAAAACTAGAGGCAGTTGAACTGAATTTCAGAAGTGCTGGTGAGTTACATGGTGCAGCAGCTATTGCCTAGAACTGGTAGTGAGGGCAGGGATTTTGGCTGCTCAGTAGGGCTGGCAGTGGGTTAACTCTGTATCTTGTCTGTCTGTGTGGACACTGGTGAGGAAAAAATAGAGGAAATAGTGGCTCTATCAGGTCCACCAGCTTTCCTGATCTAGTTGTAAGACTTGCTGCTGTTTTCCTTACTTTCTCCCAGCTAATTTAGTCATATGGTTGCACAATAATTTTGGCTTTGATTTATTGAGAAAGCATTTCTATACCTCACATTAGGGAGAGAAAGCATGAAAAAGTGAGAATACAAATAACTGAATCATTAAGGTTGAGAAAGACCACTAAGATCATCTGGTCTGACCATCAACTCATCAAATGTGCATGAGGTATTCAGAGCTAAAGAAAAATAAATTTTAAATCCAGTATTTTCATAACTTTGCTTTATTGCTACTCATTTTTAGAAACTTTCTCAAGATTTTTTCTCTATTTGGGGTTGGTAGGAGTGATATTTCCTTTTCAAGGCAGATCTTGCACACTGGAAACAGTTGGAAGAGGATTCTACAGGGAACAAATTGTATCCAAAGCGGGATGATTTGGGAAGACCCGGAGGCGTGTGTCTTTTTGTCTTTTCAGATTTTCTGAAGTGTGAGAACAAATTTATAGTTCAACAGAAGTCCCACAAGCGATGCTTGCTGTCTTACTGTTACTGTAATACGTTACATGTGAGGTAAAAGCAAGCACGAGCCAGGAGGAATTCTGTGCATTAGTTTAAGGGTAATAGACATAATGGCATTTCATCTGGAGGAACTTGCTTGCAAGAGTGTCTTCTGAGATGTTTTTTAGAAATCTAAAGTCTCTTTCCGGAATGGGTAAATAAATCTATAATGATTTTTAGATCATTATATGTATGACCTGTACCTGAAGAACCTGTAGTACCCAGAGACATCATACTGACTTACATCCAGACTCTTCACTCAAGTGGCCAGCAAGTGCTGCTATTGCAAGAATCCATCTAGTCATGCAAGAGAAGAATTTTATTTAACATAATTAATGTGTAAGTATATATGACTCTATGTGTAATGACAAGAAGGTGTAGAAATGTAAGAACATGGTAAAGAAGAAGCTAGGTGTTGTTAGATATGCTAAATCCTTGCCTATAGTAAATGGGGAAAAAAACTATAATTAAAAGCGAACATTTTCCTTATTTTCTTTCCCTAACCTGTTTGCAAAACTTACTAAGAATTCCTCCCTGTACTTACAACAAATTGTAACACAGATGCTTATTTAATTTAAAAGCCTCTGATTTGCTTCACTCTTCTCTAGAAAGGGTATAAGAAAATTAAGGTTAATTAAGTATATTTTTTCCAATTATCCTAAGTAAACTTATTTACTACATATGCTGTTTGCCTTCATAGCATACTCTGTCTTGCTGCTGAGATTGAATCGGGTTTAATTATAAATGAACTCTTTGGTTTTTATCCTCTCAGTGGAATTCACGATAAAGATAAGGAATAAGAGTTGAACTGAAATTATGAAGTTAAAACAAGAAGTTTTAGTGTTTTATTCTTGACATTATGAAGTGTAAGGAAAAAAATAACTGAACCATCATGGAAGAACTTTTTTCTCTTTCTTTGCTGAATTCAGAATTAAAATCTGTTAAGCACAGATTTTTGTTTTTGAATGTAAACATAATGATCCCAGGCTTTAATTCCCAGATTAAATATTTACTTTAAAAGATATGTAGATATATTTCAAAGCAGAAATTTCACATCTGTATTTGACTTGTAAAATTTTCCTGTGCTTGCAATCTATTTGCTAAAAAATGGGACACTATTTTACAGCCAATGTTGCTGCTTCTGGTCCATCCCAACCCATCCAACCCTACCTCGTCCCATCTCTGGATGAAATATAACTTATTTTCAAAAAGAAGAAAACCCTTAAGCTGAAATCAATCAGATTAAATTGCCAGTTCTAACAGTTTTACATATCGGTAATTAGAAAAACATTAATGACTTAAAATAATCCTTTTTAAAATCCATTCTGCAACAACTTGTCTACAGCTTTTAACGTTTGTTTCTTCCCCTGTTAACTTTTATCTTGTATATTATTTCTCCAGTGAGAACACGTTTTTTTTGTAATGCTTCATTCATTTGCAGAAAAATACCAAAGTATATAATTGTCTATTTGTACCAGACATTCCTAAAGCAATTGTCTTAGGTATATCCTGAATACCCAGTATACAAGAACACACTCAATCTGTAAGTGATTAATAGAGACAATTGCAAGCAGTACAAAGGTTATATTTGCATCACTTCATATTCACTCTTCTGTCTGTCTGACACAAGCATTGTTATGCCAGTAATTGTTTGAAGAGGGAGAGAGTAATTGGCTGATGACACTTTTGAGAAGAATGTCCTTGCAGTTTGCTCTACTGGTTGGATAACCAGCAGCTATTGACGTTGCAGAGAAATATATTCCATAGTACAAGCTTCTCACTGTATCTTCTCAGACCTAGTAATCTTAGAAGACAGCCACAGAGGTGGCCAGAAATCTGGTAGCACCAATCAGTCCTTCCTTGCTTGGATGGGATTGCAATGCAGTGGTCCACTGTGGTCTCTAGCTGTGTGCCTCTTTTACTGCTCTATGGAGGGAGCATCAGCCTTATCTGCTTTGAGATAACTGCTGAACAAGCCCTCAAAAATGTTAGCTTTCTTTTCCTGATATTTTCACTGATGTCTAACAGAGTGTAACTGCGTTTTATCCCAGAACAGTTTCATGTTTCATACTGTTTCGAAGCTATGCAGTGATTAAATGCTAATCTCTTTCAATATCATTTTGCATCTTAAAGCTACCACTACTTGTGGTGTGGCAGTTGTTTTGGAAAGGAAGAATTTATGTTCTTCTAACAGCTGATAATAATTTCTACATTTTTCTAATACTTCTTCATCTTATTGTATAATCTTATCTGTTAGCTGGAAGAACATGACAGATTGTTCATTATGCATAGACAGATATGTTATTATTCCTTAAAGAAAGGATATAGTTCAGGTTAGGGGTGTGTTGAAGGAACGCTAGACTGATCTTTGTAAGCTGATACTTAGTCAGGTATTAGTGTGGTTTGGTGCTGAAAATATGACTAGCATTGAGGAAAACCCAGAAAGCGTCCAGAAGTATGAATAGAGAAAGCAGAAATATCTGTGTCTACGCTCATCTTTCCAACTTCTGCCTCTTTATTATGCTAAAAATAGCATAAGGACTAATCTGAAAGTAATGCCTCCTATTTTATGATGTTGGCCCACAATGTCAGAGGTAGATGTTGTTGGTATGGCAGTAGAGGTTGAACCTTCCCACCAATATCCTCTTATGTTTTGCTGCCATGTGACAGATGGCAGCAGAGGAGCAGTCTGACAGAATGGTGGCTGACGTAGAAGTGCGTATGAAGCAAATGTGTGTCACTGAATTCCTCTATGCAGAAAAAATGTTTCGTTCTGTCTTCAAATTTTGCGTCTTTGTACTTCCTGAGTCTAGAATCAATTAACTTGGAAAAGTTATTGTAATTATTCTTTGTCAGACATAGGTGCAAAGGAGGGCATATGTAAATGTATCCAGTAAGTCTCATTTAATCTGAAATATCCAGATCAGTTTTTCAGAAGGAGGAATTTGGATTCTGTGGGTCAGACAACAACTGGTGAAGAAAAAACCCTCTGCCGATTTTAGCCTGCAGCTGGTACCCTTGTTATATTTATAAGAATTTGGGAGGTTAAGGAAAGCTTATGCTTCATATCTAAATATCATTTGCCCCAGTCTAAGTGCGGGCATAACCAGAGGATGGCTTAGGTTTATGACAATAGGCACAGACTTAATTCCTATTCTGTTGAAATGAGTGGTGGTATCTCAGTAGGAGTTGCAGCAGAAAAACCTGATGTGGTTTTGTTTTCCTTGCAGATCATGGTACTATATGTCTAACAAAAATGGTTGTTAAAGTGGAATTTCACTCCTCTCCTTCAAGGAATTTCAGGAAAACAGTGTTCAGTATCTTCCTTATGTTGGGTTTTTTTTCTTAGAACTTCAAGTGAGACAGATGATGGACTATGTTAAAACTAAATAACAACAACAACAAACAGTAATGACCATTAAAGCAAATAGAATAATCCAGCCATAATTTAGAGAATGAATAAAAGATTTTTAGATTAATAGCTTAAACAAAGTTTATATTATGATGTCTGGAGGGAAGTACTCAAGGGATCTTCGTTGGTATTTGTGTGACCAAGGCCAACGACAGTCACTTACCAGTTCTGGGTTTTGCATTGAAAATGTGACTTTTCAGTGTTAGGAAGGCAGGAAGCAAGACTGGGTATGCACCAGTGCACCACTGTCAGAAAAGCTATTTATTCAGGGAATGTTCAAGGATGATCTAACCTTTAAAGTTGCTCCTATCTCAAGACTGAACATTATACACAGGGTGCTATTAGACTCTAATGCATCCAGTACTTTATCTCCTACTGCAGGGCTTTCAGCACCACTTAGGATTGCACTTAAAAACCAAACTACAGGGACCCCAGAAAATTTAGCTATTCCCATCAGTGAATGTCCTCTTCAAGTATTCCCCAATAGATGTGAAGTAAGCGTGTGCTTCCTTTCAGCACTTTTTTTTCCCCCCAAGGAATAACTGTCATTCTAATTGACTGTAATTTATGCTTTGTCATGAGGAAATCTAGGATATGAATGTTGAGAAACCATCATGATATCTTTGGAATCTGGGTCCCACACAAAATAGTGGATAAATGCTTGCATGTATCTTCAGAACTGTGCTTGCACTCTTGGCCTTTCTGCTGTAGGTGTTCAGTATATAGCTTTAAAAGAACTAAGTCTGCGACTTGCAGGAGCATTGCAGAAATGTTAAGAATGTTTACTCTGTGATGTTACAGTAATGCTAGTGGTGATGAAAGCACCCTTCAAATGAATATATTCTGCTTCCCTCAAATGAGAAGAAAACAGTGCAAGAATTGCCAAAGCACAACCTTTTCAAGGAGCTTTCTTGGAATGGTAAGCAGCTTGAAGATAAGCTTGTCACTGGAGAAGAGACTACACAAATTCTGAGAAAAGGCCACTTCTGCTCCAGGAGAAGTCTGAATTATTCTGAATGAAGCATATAAAAAGGTGTAAGGAAGATGCTTCTAAAATGTCAGGCAAAATGAGGAAAAGTATGAAAAGATGGTATTGTGGATGAAGATAGCAACCAGGAAGATGGGAGAGATCTGGTCAGAAGAATGATATCTGATCACTTAGGAATTCATCTAGAAAATTTCTCTGAAATATCCACTATTATTGTAGGTAATCTGCAGGCTGACACTGATTGTAATCAAAAAGTACTAAAACTTAGTCCAAACATGATAATCCATTCTTTTGATTTTGTAGCCAAAAGGATTCTTGATTTCAAGAACCAAATCTCAGGTAGGTATGAACTGGAGTAGCCTGACTGGTTTCCAAGGAAATCCATGGCTTTTTTACCACTGACCAATGTTTCATATGTCAGAGGGTCAAAATGGACCGTCTACACTTCAGCTTGTTAGCTTCCTGTTTATATTGTTAAGCAATGATTTTTTGACTAGTTCTTAGCCACTTCCACTTCATGATCTGCTTTCCATTCCTATACCTACCTGATCTGTAAGCTTTTTTTTTTTTTTTTGGACTATGTTTATAAGCATATAACTTCATAGTATCATAGAATATCCCAAGTTGGAAGGAAGAGACCCATGAAGATCATAGAGTCCAACTCCCAGCTTCCCACAGGGCAGGTGTATATGAGATTACATTGCCTTATTAGATTTAAGAGTTGTCAGACACTGCAGAAATTTCCCCTCAACTAGTAGGTTACATTCAGAGTGCCTGAACTTCTTGCACTGCTGTGTTTGGTCATCAGGCATCTCCTCTCTTGCTTGCTGTCAACATGCTGCTGTTTCTTGAGGAGTCTGACATAAGCAAGATAGTCTGTGGAGCTAGCTGTAATTCACAAGAAATGTGCTTAACACACAACACTCGGTACTTCTAGATGAAAAAAGAGAGAAATTTGAAACACTGGTGCAATTGTTAGCCAGCTGTATAGTTCTGTTGTTCTTGTCTGTATTTCAGGCTGTTGTTGGCCACCATGATTTTACAAGATGTGGGTGTAAGTTTTTGCCTCTGAGCCAAGAGTAGGAGCCTGCATAGTTGTATCCTTGATCCTGACTGTAGCTATGGAGACTGGGAAAGGAAGGAGCTTTCTTCAAGGGCTTCTGAGCAGGACAAGGGTCAGAGCTGGAGAAAAAGGCCAAGCAGCTCTGTGCTCAATAAACTGAAGCAGGAAACCACAGAATGACTCATTGCTTATGTGTAATGTATCATCAGAGTTCTCCTGTTACAGTTCACTGGTGGAAATGAAGTTCATCTTTCTCTGGCTTTCAGGAAACCGCTGAGAGAAAATTCCTTTAGGGAAGCCACAGCGCCAGTGATGGGCATTTTGCAAGCAGAAAGGCAACATTGATACCTGACTGCTGCTAGACACAAGCTGATGCTTCATGTGTCCTTGCCCCCAGCTGAACTATCAGATTATCTTGAAAACACCTTTGCTTGGTGAGAACTTCAGTAACCTGGAATCAAGGTCCCAGTGGGTGTGCACTAGGATCGTAGGCTGAGTGGATTTGCTCCTTTCTTACTGTTTTTCTGGGAATTTTTATGCCTCAAAAGTGATGTGAACAGCAAATTCTGATTATGGAAATCAGCTAAAACAATGAAGTCTACTTTTATTTTGAATAAAGGTTAGCAATTAAAGTCTTGAATGGGAAAGAAATTAGATTCCATCCTTGTTCTGATTTAATAACTATTTTGAGGGACAGTGATAGGGGACTCTTACTGAACTTCAAAACAATTCTATTTCCAAGTTTTATGTGGGGTTTAAGGTCAGGGGAAAAAACATCAGTGATATACTGAAAGTGCTCAGTGATTTGGAGAGATAAGGAAGGAAACAGAGAAATAGACATAGACAGTGCTGACCTAGAGACATCTTGCTTTTTTGTTCTGAATCAAAATGTTTGTAACAGAACATTCCCATCCTGAAGTATTAAACCATGGTCCCATGAGCTACAGGCTGTATTTTAACTCTGTTTTTGTTTTCACAAAAGGGGCATTAATAATGTCTTGGCATGGTACTGAGCACCATCAATTGTGTAAAATTCTGTTGCCTGCTGTGCTCTTCTATCATTAATAATACATCCTGAGATGGGAGTTAGAGCAGTCTTGCAGTGCTAGCTGATAAGATAGCTGAAAATGCTGCATTCATTCCAAATGCGATGATAAAAAATGAGAATCTTTTATCCCAGAGTTGAACTGAAAAAGTCTAATCCCTCTGTAAGTCACAGAACTTCGCTACTTTGGAGGAAATCAAGAACAAACTGGGAATTTAAACTGGGAAGAAATCCTGGGGCCTGTTATGTTCCTCAGCCACTAAGTTTAGCCTTGAAAATATCAGCATGGTTTTCTTCATGTTCTGATGATCCACCAGTGGCCCATAAATTAAGCCTGTGCAATTCGAGACTTATTCTTTGTCTTTGTTCTGTTCTTTTTTTCTTCAGTTTTTGAAGGCTTTTTTCTTCCTGTCTCCCTAAAATATTCTCTGTTACATTGTCTGAAAATTTTATACAATTGTTCCTAGAAATGCTATTGTTCTTCCAGACATTGTTTTGAGAGCAACAGTCTAACAGTGTGATGAGATGGCTTCTTGGAGGTTGGTCAAGAAATCTAAACTACCCACAAAGAAGACCTCAAACTTCATGGTTCTAAATCAGTCATCTGTTCAACCCATTTTTCATCCAAATAAATTGTGCATAGATGTAGCGTTAAACTTTTGTTCCATCCTTCTGGAGTGAAAACACTGGTGGTTTTTTCAAATGATGGTATTTATTGCTTGCTTACTCTCACTCTGCTTTTTTCTTGCTGAGGATATCTCAGGTAGATTCAGGAGGACTGGTGTGCTGTTTTTCATGTTGTGGTAACAGAGAACAGGGAGTTGTCTTAATTTCTACTGGAGTCCAAGATCTATCCCTCACATGTCCCTTTAGCTGATGAGGCCAGCAAGCTACTTTAAAAGTAAATAAAGATATGTTGTTTCAACTCTTTAACCTGGAGAATATTTTGGCACAAGAGAAACATCTGGACTGGTCATGGACAAAAGAATGCAAGAAATTTGGAAAGGGCTCCCAGCCATAGAACCACTGAGGTTCTGGAATTGCTTTCCTATGCAAACAGTTAGATTTGCAGAGGAGTTATTTATTTATTTTAGCATTACTGTGTTTTCAGAATTTAGTTTGGTGATTCTGAATGGTATTATACAATACAGTTGCTTACTGCTATATAAAAGCAGAATTAATTACATGCCTACCTCTAATAATACGCTTACTTGTGTGCATTTCAAAAGAGGAAAAAAACATAATCTCTCCTTGATTCTGTTTTGTGTTTTCAGTCAGGAAACTTGCTTGCTGAAGCGTTAATTGAAATGATTTTTTTCTTAGTAACTGGATATTTTTAATGAACTCTTTGATACCAATGACTAAAACAGTAGAATCAAATGTAATTTATGAAATGTGTATTTGAAGGGCATTTCCACATAGTAACTTGTTGCTACTTCTAGAAATGTTTTGGTTTATGTTTCTCTGTTTAATAGAGTTGCTTATATGGTATAGGTCAAAAAGTCACAGAATCTTCTTTTCTTGTTAGAGTGTACAGTAAAATAAAGAGCTCTTTCTTCTGGGGGAAGAAAAATGATTAGTCAAAGTGAAGGTGTGGTTTCACAAGCAATGTGAGCCAATCTAAATATAGGGTACCACCCAAAGGAGCCTTCCTGTTCTCCATGGGACTGTTTCTTTCCTCGCCTTCTCCTGAGTGCTTGATCTCCAATATATGTGGTTGTTTTTTTTTAATTGAACTGCGACTTAATATTAAACTTTATATTGTAAGACAAAAAGAATCTCTGAAAGCATTGTGGAGACCTGGAGACAGGTCTTTCCTGTTTCCTGATATATTATTAAATGTCTGTGTTAGTGCTAAGCTAACTAATAGCGATAGCTGTGTCTGTAGGGGCCACATCCAGCACCAGTAGTGCACAGGCAGTGTGTGGTGGTAAGTTGCCCTCACTGTCAGGGAGACCACTTGCAGTAGTGACGCACTTGGTGCCATTTGATTTGCCAACAGTGCTTCATCCCCTTTGGCAGAACAAGGACTACTGAAAAGGGAAAAAAAGTATGTGAAGATGGTATGTGGACAAATAAAGCAAGCAGGAAGATGTGAGAGAATATGTGGTCAGAAGAATATCTAGTCACTTATTGTGGATTTTACAGATAAATTACTAATTATTGTAGGTAATCTGCAGGCTGACAGTGCATGTCTGTGTACAGAAAAATACTAGAGTTAAGTCAAAATGTGACAGTTGAACCTTTAGACTTTGCGGTCAAGAGAATTCTTGATTTCAAGTACCAGATCTCTGGTAGATGTGAACTGGAGTAGACTGACTGAGAATACTATGCAGTGTCCCTTTCCCATTCTGTTTTAACTGTTGCTGTTCAGATAAAAACGGGGTGAAATGCACTCCCTCCCTCATCTGCTAATGCATAACCCTGTGGGTTTGATTTTTTCTAGATATTGGAGAGGAGGATGATGGCAGGAAAGAAAGTAATACCCTTTGTTATTTTTCAAGGTGACTGCTAGAACAGTGTGAAGTGCAGTGAAATAGAGCACTCTGCAACTCTATTCAAAGCTTCTTTTCTTCTCTTCAAGCAGTCATGCTTGGAGACTTGTCTGGATTCAGATGGAATCCTGATATTGTATGTGGCACAGGTTCTCTGTGTTGCCGCGGGTGCAGTGCCCAGCACTTACCTGTCTCATCAGACAGAACCACTTTGCTCAGCACCTCTAGTTTCGTCAGCTCCCACCTTTCAAGCACTTTTCAACTTTTCTGAAAAGCTAAATTGTGAACCAAGCTGACCTGGTCTTCACATGGAAGGAGATTTCTTAGATAAATCTTCTTCCTTACAAATATAAAAATATCCAATGACTTAAATCTTTTTCTCCTCTGCTACTGGGAATTTTTCTATACAGAACCTTCCAAGATTTAGAAGATGTACTCTTCAATTCAATCTCACTTCGGTCATTGAAATCTACTTTTTAGTTTTGGCTGATACTACAATAAAACCCCATTACTGGCATCCTTGTCGTCGTCTTCTTACCTGCCTTCAGCTGCTTTTTTGAATTGCATCTTCCTGTCCAGACCCTCAGTGCAGCACTGAAAGGTATTTTACATAGGAAGAATTTTCTGCTACAAGTTCGCAGAGCTACAGTCTTATATTCAGTGTCTTAACTGATGGGCAAATTTGCTGAGACATTGTGTATCTATTCCACTATTCTTCTAGATATGTTTGAGCAACACATGACTCTTTTATTATACGCTGAGTGCTAGCTTGATAGTTGATCATACATTCAAAACTGGACAGTGGAAGAAGCTGGGGAGAGGGACAGCAAGGTAATCAAGGGCTGGGGTACATGATATAGAAGGAGAGGCTGAGAGAATGCGTATATTTTATTTGGAGAAGACTGAGGGAGGCTCTCTTCAGCAATTAAGTGTAACCTGCTGTAGGGAACCTGCTTTGCTGGGGGGTTGGACTAGATGATCTCCAGAGGTTCTTTCTAACCACAACAATTCTGTTACGTGGAGAAAAATGGGGCCTAGTAGGTGCACAGTGACAGGATAAGAAGCAGTAGATAGAAGTTTAAACTCTGGAAAATTCTGTTTGATGTTAGGAAAGATTTTTTTTTTCCACTTTGGGGTAGTCAAACACTGGAACATTTTGCCTGAAGAAGTTGCAAATCTCCATCCTTCTGAGATACTAAAAATTTGATTGGACAAGTCCCTGGGCAACCTGATTTATCTTCAAAGGTGGATCCAGTTCTGAAATTGGCCCTATTTTGACTGGGGGATTGCAGTATAAGATCTCCTGATTTCCTTTCCCGCCAGAATGATTTTGTGTTCCTACAATAACATGTAATGTTTGAAATAGAAGACTCCATACCACTAGATTACATCATCTATATCAATGTTTTGACATGGAGATTCTATTTTAAAGTTGTGGAGATTTTTGGCTCAAGATTCAAGTGCAGGTGTTCACATATCATTAAATATGGCTCTAAACCACTAAAGCTAGTTAGCATTCTGCTTTCTTCTTTCTGTTTTTGTCAATACTCACTAGGGAAGCCTGAAAATATTATTTTAATAGAAGATGAAAAAGGGAAAGAAATGTATGTAAATTGTAGTTGATGCAATCCCTATCTTCTGGCTGTATTAGAAGATTGTCTAGAGGTCCTAGCTTCAACTGTTCAACTCAGTCTATAGCTATTTTTAGAGGCTCTTCAACTTTCTACGATTCTTCTGGAAGCATAGAAAGATATCAGCTGGGTGTCTTCATGCAATTATTTACCAGTGTGCTCTATGTTGAGGACTTAATAGATCTATTACCCGTTGTTTCAGCTGACAAAAAAAATCTGGAGAAAATTCTATCTTTAACAATTTCATATCTTTCAGTTTGTGTTCAAAATCTTATTTAAGGGCAAAATGGAAGCTCACCTTATACAAAAGTAAAGCCAAGATTTATTGAGTGAAACTGAAATCCTAAAAATCTGATTGTTATAGGGGCGGACACAGTCTGTTAAGTTCAAGAAGGAAAAATAATGCCGTTAAAATTTGCATACACCTACTACTTCTTCTCTACCCCTTTTCCTAGGCTCATGCTTACTCTTTTACTGCTGCTCTAAGGATTGACTGTCCTTATGTCAGTAATTTCATTTTGATGTTGGTGATGTGATGAGGGGATATTGAAACCTGTCATAAGCACCTGGAGTCCTTTGTTAGGAGGAATGTGATTTTCATGTTGATGGTTTCTTCTTTCTGCTATGATGCACCAAGGTCATTTTAGTGTTGAATAAAATACATTTACACCTTTGCTTTGAATCATAGGTCTGCTGCTTTTTGTTATACCTGAATTTATGATATGTGATGCTCTGTACACAATAGATATTATTTATTTATTCTCTTTGTTACCTGTAAAAAATAATAATAATAATAATGCTATGTTGATCCAGGTGTGTATTTTTGCTTCCTGAGAAGTTTACTGCCATGAGCTTTTCAACATCAGGCCTTTGCCTCATCCCTCATCTTGCCTGTACTCTGTAACCTCTACATCTGCCTTTTCCAATGCCTCTATTATCACACCAGACCTGTATTTCTCTAAACTACATCTTTGTGTAAGTAATAAATATCTAATTCTATGTAGAATAATGTTTACTGTTGCTATATATATAAACCTATGCTTATACCACACAATATTGAACAAAAGTAAAACAAATTATGTACACTTGGTCAGTTAGAGAAATGACTGTCACAGCTAACTTAAAACAAAAAGCAACAAGGAGGTCAGGAAAAGTTCAGACTGCACGAGCCTGAAAAGCCTCAGCCTGATGCCTTACAAAATCAGGCTGGCAATGGTGACACACATTTGTGTGTTGGACTAGGTGATCTCCAGAGATTCCTTCATCCCCATGATGCAATTCTGTAATCCTGTGGTTACAGGGCTGCATGGTAGATTCTGTAAACACATCTCCTTTGTAACTCCCCCTACATTTCTCAGCACCACATGTCAGATGACATGACCATCATCACCTAAACTTGCATTTCCATCTCCAAATTATTTCCATTGGGTTTGTCAAGATTTGGTTTACTAAACGTTAATTCCTGTAAATCACATTACTCCTCACTGGTCCTCTGCTAAGTTATGAGTGGATATGGAGTGAATCTGTATTTTGTTTTCAGTTTTGTATTGAGCCCCTAGGAAATCCACTCCAAGCAAATATTCAGGAGACTGTGAGGCTGAAAGTGAAATTTATTATGGTTAAATCTATATAAATTAATGATTGTGTTCAGCTCTTTGACCCCAACATAAGAAGGACAACGACCTATTGGAGCAAGTCCAGAGGAGGATGATCAGAGGACTGGAGCACCTCTCCTACAAAGAGAGGCTGAGGAAGTTGGGCTTATTTAAGTTGGAGAAGAGAAGGCTCTGAGAAGTGGCCTTCCAGTACTTAAAGGGGGACTAGATGAAAAATGGAGGTGGACTCTTTTCAGGGACTATTGTAGCAGTACAAGAGATAATGGCTTCTCTGGCTGCCCAGGGAAGCTGTGGGTGCCCCATCCCTGGAGGTGCTCAAGGCCAGGTTGGATGGGGCCCTGGGCAGCTGAGCTGGTGGGGGGCAGCACTGCTCATAGCATGAGGTTGGAGCTCATTGGGCTTTAAGGTCCATTCCAACCCAAGCCATTCTATGATGATGTAATCCTTTGACTCTGTGATAAAAGCAATTGCAGGTAAATAGAAGAGGCTTTCTAGTGTATAAGGAGCTTTCAGAAAGGGTAAACATTTTTAAAGGCAAAACATGAAAATATAGAATAATGGGCATAAAAATCAGGATAGAACATTTTGATCAATCAAACTATTCTTTGCCTCATACTAAGTTTCTTTATGTAGCAATTATGAATTCTTGTTCTCTTTTCTAAGTGAGAGAATGTTTCTTGGTAATATATTTTTATCCTGTACAAATACGTATGATGAACTTCTTAAAACTGGAATTTGAGAATATGTTATTATTTCCTATGATTTACATTACATCACCATGGATTTTTAGTGGCTTTGAAGTGTTCCTTGCAAGCTTTCAATTGGTCGTTTCATGTTTTCTAAAATGGAATCAGTCCATTTGTTTGATATAGTCCCCTCATTTAAAAATTTTTTTTCCGCTGGGTAGACTTTTATCAACTTATTATTTATATGAGTTATGTGTAATTATGCTTGCGAAATACTTTATTGACAGATTTTTCCAGAGGTTGTGTTGTGTTTTAGTTCTGCGTATTTCAGTGAATTGGCAAGAGAGCTGAGATCGCTGAGGTCTATTCAGGCGCTTTCATCTAGGACCAGTTTGTTGCTGGTTTGGATTTGTGTGCCCAAGTTTTGCTCTTGCTCATATTTGTACAACTTTGCTAGAGTTAATATTGTTGTTCCAGTCTAATTAAGGAGAATATTTGCCCAGTGAACATTTCTAAAAGCAGATCAGTCATCTGACCCATAAAAGCAACTTGTTAATCTTGTACTGAGAAAATTATCAGTGGAGGTAGCTTCTACAACAAAAACAGTTGAAAATAAATTGATAATCCAGAAGATTACTGTACTGAAGTGATTGTCCAATGTATGTGGTGCCTGGGGGGGATGGCAGCATTCATCTTTGCACAGAAATAAATAAATGTGGGCTATTGATACACTTACTCATCTACATTGAAATGCTGCAGAGAACTACGGTCTGGTCGAAAGTCATGACATTTCTGACTTGATGGCCTATCATGGAAGTAATGTAGGCATAAAACTCTTTATATTTCCATTGAGGAGTTGGAATCTGGTTAGTGTGGGCCAGGATGATGATCTGTGTCCTTGTGTTGCTGGAGACCTGGCTCCAGACTGTCCCATGCTTCATCTTCAGGTCAACTGACTGAGTGCTTCAAGTGTCTGTCATGTAATCTTAAAATTACACATTTCTTGTAGAAGAGAATGGGCTTTCTTACACTTAAAGCAGACCTTCTACCAATGAATGGCATTTATTTAGCATTAACATGCATAAATCAAATCATTTTATAATTTGGCTGTGATTTCATCTTTAGCTGTCAACAGAGTTGCCTTTTACAAATGCTGAAGTTATCTTTTTTTTTTTTTTGCTTGTCACTGCTGTACTGTAGAACTGGAATAAGCACTCTTTCTGGTGTTAATATGGGTTGCTAATGTTGTGTTGAGATCTATGACAAGTGCAATTTTAATGAAATGTTTTTTTACAGTTAATGAACTTACTACTGCTTAAAACAAATCTGAATTTTGCTTATACGTAGGGAAGGATATTTCAAACCATTTAGCACAGTTGTCTTTTATGTTTATTGTGCCAACATGTGTCAGTGGTATTTCTTCATTGCGAAACCTGAAATCAATGTTTTACATGTTGAAGAACAGCCTTTTTGTTGTTGCTTCTTCAACTGATTAACATTCCCCTGAGTAAAAAAGTATTAAAAGAGGATTCTCTTTTTTATTCACTTTGATTTGTTCAACATACCTACCTGGGAAAGTATCAAGGTCTCTGATTGGAACTTAGCTTCTAATTTATAACATCCAAGGAACACCCTGAAGACACATTATCCTTATTCCAAAAATGGTACTGTGTTATGTTCAGAGATCTGAGGTGTAAAACAGTATTGCAAAATTTGCTTATTTAGGAGTTGTGTTCAGTAAATGTTATTTTATTGTAGTTGCTCCACCTTTTCTTTTTCCTGTATCCATCCCTCAGAATGCTAATGTTCTTTTCCACCAAAAATACCATCAAAAGTGTTGAAATTCTTCAGGGAGAAGCCACAGCTCTAGTAAAGAGGCAAAGGGAAGGGGCATTAGGTAAGAGGATGAAGACACCCACTTTTAAAAACTTCTAGTTTCTGTGAGAGATTGTTCTAGAAATTGAGAAGCAAATCTAGAAGGAAAAATCATTCACAAGCATGTGTTTTAAAAAGCTATAGCATATGTTGCCATCCTAGCCCTCATGCTGCCTTTTATGGGGCTCATACAGATGGATGATGCCAGTACCTGGCAGTACTATCAATAATTAACATCCCTATCATTGTCATATAGCTTGCTTCAATCAATTTATACCTAATGTATCTGAAGGTGGGTTTCCACTTGCAGAAACAGCAAATGCTGTTGCCAGGTACTCCTGTGCTTAGTCCTCGAATCTTTTGGTTACTGTTAACTACTGAAGGAACTAGAATTCTGTCTAGGAATAACTTTCTAGACAAAGCCTAAAGTCTTGTCAAAAGTATGTTGGGACAATTTTTGTAAGCTTTATGTTATGTTTTGTCTTCTCTTATTATTTGTTTTCCGCCTAGAAAGTGGATGGATGACTGGGAGTTGTCATGATCCTCTCAGCAATGTTTTATTTTTAGTTTTGTTTTTAAAAAGGCTTATTGGGTAGCAAAGGTTACGTGTGATTAATTCATAAACTGCCTGAGCTGCAGTCATTATAGCTGGAGGTTTTGCTTCTGTTAAAAAGCCTTATTGCTTGTGAAACCAGAAGCTAGCGCAATTAACCCCTTTGCAAGAGGTCTCATCCTTTTACACAATCTTTATTTTTTTATACCTTATTCCTTTTTTCATTTAAATTGAAGTGGGTCTGTTTATGAGTTGAAAATAAGTTTTAATGGCAGCATAACTACAGCCACTGGTATGTTAGCTGGAGTGGGCAATCCCTTCCTTCCCATAAATAGGAACCATTTTATAAATGGAAACTGTTTTGCCTACGGTTTGAACAATGTGTTTGAAAGCATTTACTTTTAAGACATTTATATTGACCAAACGTTCCTGGTATCACTGAAAATTTGTTCCTTTAAAGCTTCCAGATTTTTTTTTTAATGGCATTTCATTTTGTACATCGGAGAATAACATAGTATTTTAGTTCAAGAGAATAAAAAGTTTTTTGTGATGTGCAATTAACCACTTGTGAAAGAAATTCAAGAAATTGTTTCTGTTTCTGATGTTGGGCCTATGGGTGAGGGACTTTGTAGACCGTTTACATATTGAGCCAGTGAAAGGGAAAACAACAATTCTTCTATGTTGTGAGATGTCCTAGTATCGTAGCCTGTGGAAAATATCTGCTCATTAAAAATCTTTCATTTTGATTTGAGTCTTTGGGTGCGAAGACTTCAGAGTGAACTGAAAGAGTGGACTACAGTTAAAATTCCTAGTTGATTTCAGAGTTCTCAGGGGGTTAAAAAATGAACACATGTTCTGTGTTAAATATTCACAGAACTATGAGCTCCAATAAAATTAAACTTTAAGCCAGCTAGTGCAAAAATTAAAATCTGAATGAGGAAATTAGGAAAATAAAGGGAGTTTAGATGCGTGAAATCAGCTATTCTGAACCACAAGAATTTTAATTGCTGTAAAAACATAGAGTTCTTAGTTGGAAGCATGGAACAGAAGATTGACTTAATTATGTTTACCTGAGGTCGTTTTGCCATTAAAATTTCCATGTACAAAAACAGGAATGGGGGATTTTTAGATGACTGTTTTATTGATCAGTGGCTGAATTCTTTGCCCCTTTAAACTGATGGGAATTGTCCTTTTGTATCAAAGCAAAAATAGGAGTTGGTCTTAAGACTTGAGACACCTGCTTGTTTATCTTTCTTTTTTTTCTCTTTTTTTTTGCTTGTTTTTTTTTTTTTTCCCTCCACCTTGTTTTTCTTTATTTGTTTGTCTGATGTTGTTGTGAAATCAATTTATGGCTTATTTAGGTATGGTTCTAACATCTCAATAGTTACATCTGAGTAGTTCTCGGTAGTTGAATGGGAAAGAAATCTGACATTTGTCTGGTTTCTTACTGACTTGTGGCGGGAGGATTTAGACTTTCTATGTGTTTGAGTAAGGAAGTACTGATCCAACCAACTGTAACTTATTTCACGTCCTTGACGTTTAATTAGGAACTTATTTCAAGAGAAGTGTGACAACTACCCTTTCTCCTTGAAAAATTCTCCTTGAAAAAAATCACTTGAATTTTCTAATGAATACATTAATTCATAAAAAATAATAATACATGCTTAGTGCTTGGTCTCACCTTTAATTTTTATAGTGTGCACTCTTCTTGGTGCATCTTCCTGAAGGCTAATATATGTGGGAGGAAATGCTTTGTGTCAGAAGGATTAAAATTGTGGATAATAGAGCACTTGTGGCCCATTAAACCCATTTACTCAGCTTATTCCCAAAAGCATCCTGTGAGCCAAATGAGTTATTCTGATGGGGACAGAAGCAGCAACCTGCCCCCAACCACTCTTGGGTGTTTTATCATGCCTAGTGTTGGTGCTCTGCATTGGCTTGCTGTGCAACGTGAGTGTAGCTGCCCTTCATTTTTCTGTTTTCTAGTTTTTGACACTCTGACTCTTATATCTTCCTCATTGCTGAAGAAAAATTGAGAACTGAACTTGGTCACAAAACACTACTGTCTTTCTCAGATCCTTAAGACAAGTCTGCAAAGCTAAGAATTGCAGGATTAGAAATAGTATTTACCTCTCAATTTCTATCAGAAGTTGTGTTTTTACCCTGAGATGAGAGTCAACATGTTTTGCAATATCTGAAATGTCAGCTTTGGTCAGTATCTTCTAATTCTTCTTAGAATTACTCCACAAAATTATTAAATGGTGTTGATCAATTAGAATGTGAAATGGTTGGTTGACAACTATTCACTGTGGTGAATGTTGAAGACTGGGTATAGAAGTTTTACCACTGTTTTTCTTCAGTGTTCTTTTATGAATGTTCATTTTTAAAATGTTCCAGAGTAAATCTCAATTTCTTCTCAAACTGTTCACTACTTAAGAAAAAATCTCTTGCTGTAGTCTCATGAAAATTGAGACATCTGCCTATACTGCCAAAGGAGATATAACAAAAACTCAACTTTATTTGAGAAGAGCATTACTTAAACATTTATTGTATAGGTCGTCAATGGTTCTTATTAAAAATTGTCCTTGTTTTGTCTGGAATGGAGTTAATTTTCTTCATAGTCGTTGGTGATGTTTTTTGGATTTCTGCCCCAAACAGTGCTGATAACACACCAGCGGTTTAGTTGCTGCAGAGCAGTGGTTACACAGAGCCAAGAACTTTCCTGCTCCTCACTTTGCCCTGCCAGCAAGGGACTGGGGCACGAGGAGCTGGGAGGGGACCAAAACAGGACAGCTGACCCAGACTGGCCAAGGGACTGTCCCATGCCATATGGTATTGTGCTCAGCCATAAAAGATGGGGGAAAGAAAGAAGGAGGAAGGCAGGATATTTGGAGTGATGGAGTTTGGCTTCTCCAGAAACCATTATGCATGATGAGCCCTGATTTCCTGGGAGAGGCTGAACATCTGCCTGCTGATGGGAAGGGGTGAATGAATTCCTTGTTTTGCTTTGCTTGCATGTGAAGCTTTTTGCTCTGCCTAGTAAGCTGTCTTTATCTACAGGAGTTTTCTCTTTTGCCTTTCTGATTCTATTCCCTGTCCCACTGGATGAGGGAAGCAAGCTGCTTTGTGGGGCTTAGCTGCCCGCTGGGGCTAGTCCACAACAAAAATAGACATGTTAGGAATATAGGAATACTTTAATCTGTGTCACCATGCATGAATTTAAGGATGGAAGTTTGCTTAAATATTGTTTGGAGTAACAGCATGTGATTAATCTTAAAGTGCATTATGCAAAGCTTTATAATTTGGAAAGTTAACCCTATACATAGTTTTAATATTGTCAGAACAAAGTTTTAACTTACAGGCTAAAATGATACTCTACCACGTTCAGCATTTAAAAGGTTTTAGCTAAGGTTGTGTCATCAGTTACACCGTAGTAACCTTCATCCGCAATGTAGTATTCCATTCAATTTCTGCAAGAAGGTAACATTTTAAACAAGTAATCTAAGGTCTTCCCAGTGGATACCACCTTTCTAGATCTGTCTTGATTCCAGACTCCTCAATGTAAGGACAACGCTACTTTTCATGCATTGTGTGCTAGCTAAGCACACCATTACGAATAAATGAATGATCCCCTCAGGTGAAAACTGTACCCTTTCCAGAGCATTTGACTCAACAGATGTGGAGTGAATGGATCCAATTTATCAGACACAAACTGTTAAGTGTAAGCTTTGTTGGTTTGATGGCAAATGATGACTCAGAAGCTCTACATGAAAGCAGCAGCTGAACTTTCTTGTTAGCGATTTCCATATGTAATCTCATTGGCTTCAGGTAATCCATGACTACCTAATTCAGATAATCCGTGTACAACAGACGCTGCTCATCGTACTGACCTGTGTTGTTCTCGTGCCAGCTACCTGAATAGTAATCCTAAGGATAGGAACTGTCTGTTTGCTCTGAGTTGGAGCAATGTCTGACACGGCAGCGCCTGGCTTGCTGTCTGACATGGATAGGCAATCCTGCAAGATAAATAAAGAAATGGGTCAGTCTTGAGAGCGCAGTAACAGACTTTGTAGAAGAAACAGTGAGTGCTGTGAATGCCATTTAAAATTGGACTCCTTAGGGCCTGTCATAGTTAGACTTCCTGTGACAGGTTTGGAATCCCTCATTCTAAATATAGGGAATAACAGGAATACCATGTAAAGGTAAATACAACTTTTCAGAAAAGTCAGTTTTATGAGGATTTTTACACATGAGCGTTCCTCCAAATCAATAAGGGTGCCAATTTGTACCTAGTGTCACACATACTTAAATTGGGGGAAAAATGTAATTTGTCCATAGAATGCCAAGAAAATTGCCTGATGTATCCAGCTATCACAGAGCAAAAATGTACTGAATGACTTCTTTAATTCACACTTTAAAAATGTAAATCAATACCAGGAATACATTTATTCCATATATTTAATTCTTATGTCTGTGAAGAACAAGAGAAATTATAGTTTGCAGAAAGAACATCCTAAACCTTCCAGATAGCACTTTAATCTGCTGTGTGCTCTGCCCCAGCCTGGGTTGCACCTGCAGTGGAAATGAAGTTGATGGAGATATTTTCTTATTGCTGCAGTGGTACATGGTTTGAAATCCTCCTTATTTACAAGACACAATAAAAGACAATAAGACTGAGATGAGATTGCTACTTGAGGAGATGAATAAGGTACACTGGTGGCAACTCACAGGCCAAATTTTGTATGTGATGTGGGGGAGACATCTGTGAGGGAGTTTCATCCCCAGACCAACTCTGGCCTCTGCTCTATCTTGAAGTATAAGAATTACACTTGAAACAGCCTCCTTAGCTTTTCGTTTGCTCCGGGCTTTTTGCTAGTCTGTGAAGATAGTCAACTTTCTAAGCTCAGCTCATGAAATACTGGTAAAATTCCCTTTTGTGACTTCAATGTAAGCTCAAATTTTAGCTAGGCACTGGGAAAGCAAAATACCAAGCCAACTCGCAGCTATGTAGAACAGCTTAACAGCCAAAATTGGTAACCAGACTGAGCCATGAATATCAGTAACCACGCTGCCCACTTCATGTGTGTCTCCAAAGGGAGACAGCTGATTTCACTGTACTTTTTTTCCCCTGTGCACAGCCTGGAACAGCAGGTTTCTTCTCTCTTGCATGGCAAAATTTAGCTCTGCCAATGTGATTTGGATTTCTGGAAGAATCTGCAATATGGATGTGTGTTTCCTGCATGCACAACCTTGAGGTGTTCCTTACGTCAGATTATATGATCTATTTACATGAGAACTGTTCATGTTCACTGCTCCTCTGGCAAACAACCATGTATCACCTCTAAGTACATGAGTCTAACACTGTTCTGACAATTGATAAGCTGTCTCCATCTTTCCCTTCCTCCTTTTTTATGGTGCTACGGTCAAAATCAAATGGATCACGTACCATGTTCTTGGTCACGAAGCTGAACTGTGTCAAGGCATATGCATGGAAGCATAATTAACTGCAGTCGTGGTGTCTGGCAAGAGTTAAGGCATGACACCGGTGCTTTGGTCTGTTTGTTGGACTGATAGGTCCATTACGTTCAATGGTCTTTGGCTTTGGTAAAACTGCTTTTAATTTTTAATGAAAGAGAGACAAGTTTCAAATTGAACTGTGGTCCTATCTAAACTGCTTTGATGAGAGAGCAAGATGATATTCCAGAACACATAAAGTAGAAAATGAGACGTAAAAATACATGTAATCAATTAAAGAATGAATAAAAGCTGGTGAATATAAGTAGCTCAGGTAGTACAATGTGATACAGAAGCTTGTTACAGGAATTACCAGAGTAAAACCTATAAATTCTTGACACACTAATAAAGCAAAGTTTTTTTTCTAGTACAAGCTATTCCTCAAGGCTCTTTTTCTGAGAATTTTTCTACTTAGCAAACATATTTAAATAAGTTGAAGCTTCCATTTTCTTATCCTGATTTTCAGGTAACTGATCTGCTTTATGGGCAGGAGGTAGGGATTTTACTGTATTACTGAACTTACCACATTATTGTATGTTCTTTTGAAACTAAAATTATTTACAGCAGTGCTTCCCCTTTTACCTGGGTTTGATTCACTTCACGAAGTATGACATCACTGTCTCCTCTTGTTACCTAAAGTTAAAAAATGAGGAAGAGGAGAAGAAGTGGTTAACAGCACATTCAGTCTGTGGATTCTCAGGAGGTATCAGGGTTACCATGGCTGTTCTTGGAGACTGTCAGCTTTTGTGAACCCGCACGAGCCCTATCATTTGCTCCTGGAAGGAAAAAGCTGTGTCTCCATGTGCTCAAACTTCAGGATGGTCTCATGTGTTCTGCTTCCTTCTGTTGTGAGGAGACAAACACTATATCTGGATTGGACATATACTCTTTACACAGTTTATTAATCAGACAGTCATTAGCAGTATGTTGTGAAACGTGCTTTAGCTGGCTAAGATAGTGGCTGTTTTTCTAAAGCAGCTTGTTACCTACTCCACGCTAGCTCATGTTCTCAGCTGCACTTGTCTAACTCGCTCTGAATGGGAGATCTCAAATTAAATGCTTAAATGCTGGAGTTCCTTCAGATCTTTGTGTGCTTGCGTGGTTGCCTGGACACTCTTGAGCTAACATCCATATCAGTTGACAATGAATGGGTCAGCCAACTGTGAAACCTATAAAACTGGGTCAAGAATAGTTCTGCCCAGCCCGGCAAGAAGAAGCCAAAGGAAATAACCTTTTCCCTTGGCTATTCATTTTCATATAAATGTGCAGCTTATTGTACCAGAGTCATGAAGGCTAGAATCAAAGTATGTATGATCAAATATAATGATTATTAAAACAGGAAAAAAATATTG
Organism: Numida meleagris; assembly: GCF_002078875.1. NCBI lineage: Eukaryota > Metazoa > Chordata > Aves > Galliformes > Numididae > Numida > Numida meleagris. The sequence goes on from NC_034410.1 coordinate 96,197,008, forward strand.
ATATTGGAACAGCTTTTGCTGCTTTTATGGCAAAAGCTGAAATGATCTTGAAGTCATCTGGCAGTACGTGAAAGCCAATCCACTTATTTGTATTCAAGCCCTAGGTACAGTCACATGAACACATTTTTGATGAATACAGTGGAAAATATTACAACTATTTTGAAACTACAATCAGCTCACATATGTTCTGAGATATTAACTTGGCGCATTCTCTCCTGGTTGCTTTGTAAAATATGTCCCTTTCATGGCTGTCTCTATGTTGGTGCATAAGAGCATTTGTGCTATGGACATACATAGCTAATTTCCTATTTTGTACAAAAGCTCATCAAGGCAGTACTTTCTTTTTGCTTATGACCATGCAGTATGCACCATAGCGAGTGTCTTTATTTTGTCCACAAATACTGAAATAAAAAAGAATAATTAAAATATAAGTGGAAGAAAGGAATAAACATGACTAGGAATATGTTCCTAGAGGAAGATGGGTCTTTTTCTTCAAAAGAAGTTGCCAGAAAGCAAAGAGAAATAGTTTGGATTGAGGTGAGTGTGTATATTGCTACTGTTCTTTAACAGATGCTGTAGATTTCTGCAACATCAACTCTTCCAGTGCTCATCTAATCCTGATGAGAAGTTGTACTTTGGCCTTGTGTTTGTGTGTCTGGGGTGGGCCTGCTCTCAGCCCTCTCAGTGTACATCAATCAGGGTACTTGTATTTGTTAGTCTTAAATATCTTTATAAATACTTGTTTATGGTTCTCTTCATCCAGTCATCCCATTTCCACAACAATTAGCTGCCACCAGGAGGAGGGGCTTTTAATCTTTACCTTGCAAATACTTATATGCTGCAATATTCTTGTATAAATAATGCTATAAAAACATATGTGACTATTCTTGTGATTAAAAGTTGACAATTTTCTCCACTTCTCCTCTGGATATCAGATGTTTTACAGTCATGAAGTCTGCTTCAACACTTACGAAGGCGTTCAGATCCTTAGGATGTGACAGAAAAATATTACTATTGAGCTGAATAGTGATGTCCTAAATGTTTTCACAGGAGTACCTCAATTTGTCATAGATAATACTAAATTTGTGTTCTGATGCTTAGGTTTAGCACTGATCAAGTCACCTGTTTTTAATATGTGCAGTGTATTGGCTATTAAGTATGTAAAGGATTTTTACGATATGTCTGCTACTATTTATTGACATTGCTGATCTTTCTGGCTGCTTCACTGAAGAATGGTAAATGAATTTTTGAGCTGTAAGGTTGCTTTGCTTTCTAGAATTGTACATTTTGTAGCTTGCCATGAACTTGTTGCTGTTGGGTGGATTTTAAATTATTTTATATGTTTGGGAGGATGAAAGAGAGAATCACAGAATGGCTTGGGTTGGAAGGAACCCCAAGGATCATCAAATTCCAACAGCCCTGCCACAGGCAGGGCTACCAACCTCCACATCTAATACTAGACCAGGCTGCCCAGGGCCCCATCCCACCTGGCCTTGAACACCTCCAGGGACAGGGCATCCACAGCCTCTCTAGGCAGCCTGTTCCAGCACCTCACTACTCTCATAGTAAATAACTTCCCCCAATATCCAAACTAAATCTTCCCTCCTTCAACTTAAAACCATTTCCCCCTTTTCTGCCATAATCTACCCTTTCAAAGAAACAGAGAAGATATGAAAATGATGTTGAGGGCACCAAATGGAGATTTACATCAAGAATTTCCCTCCTTCCCTGGCTCCTCCAAAGCTTAAGGAAATAAATATCTGAATAATTTCATTTCAAATACTTCTTTGTTAGACTGCCCTAAATCCAGTACGGTGAAAGACCCCATAAAGATTTCAGTGAAAATAGTCCTTGCTGCTGCACAGGAATGTGTACACCTGGATTTAGCCCCAGCTCTGCAGAGTGAATGGGACTCTGGTACAGTGGAAAACAAGTCTCTAGTGTTTAGAGTATTATCCATACAATATGACCCTACTTGCCTCTCAAATCTCTGAACTCTATGTGGGGGTTGGGGGAACAAAGTCCTTCCCATTGTAAGCTAAAAACAGCAGGCTCAGAACTGGAGCACTTCACCGACAAAGAAAGACTGAGGAAGTTGGGCTTGTTCAACCTGAAGGAGAGAGGGCTCTGGGAAGACCTCATTGTGGCCTTCCAGTACTCAAAGGGAGCTTATAAAATGGAAATAGGCTGACTTTTTACATGGTTTGATAATGATAGGTTGAGGGGAAATACTTTTAAAATAAAAGAAGGGAGGTTTAGATTAGATGTTAGAAAGAAATTCTTCACTCAGAGGGCGGTGAGGCACTGGCACAGCTGCCCAGAGAAGCTGTGGGTGCCCCATCCCTGGAGGCGCTCAAGGCCAGGTTGGATGGGGCCCTGGGCAGCTGAGCTGGTGGGGGCAGCCCTGCCCACGGCGCAGGGTAGGACTGGGTGGGCTCTGAGGTACCTTCCAACCCAAGCCATTTTCTGATTCTATGATTCATTTGTGAATCTAATTACATTATTGGTGATGGGATTCGTTTTACATCAGAGTACAGTTTCTTTCAATTCGTAAGGAATGTGCTGGATTCTTGGACTTCAGTGAAATATGAATCTGCATCCATCACAGGTACCTTAAAGTTCCTTTCATTTAATGAACAAATTTCTCATTTCATTTTCATTATGATTCAGAGAGTATAGAATTCTATAGAGAAGTCTGAAAGTTTTTTTTTTCTTCTTTTTTTGAATACCTTAGAGCATCTATAATGATATCTAACTAGCTTGTGCAGCCACAGGTGGGTGCCTCAGGAAGTGATGCAGAAGAGGGATATATAGTGCTCCACTTGCAAAATTAAGAATGGAGAATTGTGTAGTCCTTCAGAGCTCACAGCCAAATACCACAAACAGTTATTTGGATCTGGCTGTGCCCCGAAAGCAGCTGGCTGCATTTCTTCAAGAGGAGGGCACACTGCTGGGCCTCTTAAATATCCCATGTGCAGGAGAGCTCCAGTCACTGGGTAGAGCAGGATGCAGTTGTTTATTTCCAGTTGTTCCTAGTACAGTGTTTACTCACCTCTGCAGCTAAAATGTCATTCTGATTTTTGGCACTAATTAATGTGGAGTAGTGTTTTTTTTTTTAATTGTTGCAGAAACAAATGATTTTTTTGAGACCAGGAGAGAGGAAATGTTTTTTCATTTCAGCATGCTTCTCAGAGTTCCTCTTATTCCCTACTGTGAGTGACGTATCTGATGTTGCCTGGTGAATGCTGGTCCTCAAATCAATAAATGTGGTTTAGGAGACGTTTCCTCTCAGAAATGAGTGTATGCCTGTCTTGAAAAGAATGAATTATTCACACCATCAAGTAAGCAACAGTAAATCTTCATCTGAACACTTTCAAAATTGATATATTTAAATGAACTGCCCTTATAAATAACCTTTTACCCAAAGCTGGAATTGTTTTACATCCTAAGAGCTGTAGGAGCCTAAATGTCATAAATACTATCAGTAAACTTTCCTCTTGGGTTCTTCTGGAAATTCTTTTTCTTTTCCTAAATAATAAAAAATGTTGGTAAAAAATTATAAAATAGAATCATAGAATCACCAAGGTTGGAAAAGATCTCCAAAATCATCCAGTCCAGCCATCCACTTATCACCAGTATTTTCCGCTAAACCATGTCCCTTAGTACAACATCTAGATGTTTCTTGAACACCTCCAGGGTCAGTGACTCCAACACCTCCCTGGGCAGCCTGTGCCAGTGCCTGACCACACTTTCAGAGAAGTTGTTTTACCTCAAGTCTGACCTGTATCTCCCCTGGTGCAACTTGAGTCCATTCCCTCTATTGCTAGTTACATGTGAGAAGAGGCTGACTCCCATCTAGCCACAACCTCCCTTCTGGTGGTTCCAGAAAGTGGTAAGATCTCCCATGAGCCTCCTCTTCTCCAGACTACATAATCCCAGTTCCCTCAGCCGCTCCTCCTGAGACTTGTGCTCCAGAACCCTCATCAGCTTCATTGCCCTTATCTGAACACGCTCCAGGGCCTTACTGTCTTTCTTGTGGCAGTCCAGGTGGAGTAGTAGGTCTCTGACTGTTTCCACCTGAATCATGGAGGGTTTATTTTGCTCCCCTTCTGAGACTTCCAGATCAGAGGGTACAGTACCCCGAGGATAACTGGTCTGACTTTTAAAGACAGATGTAAAGGAGGCATTGAAAGCCTCAACCTTTTCCTTATCCTCAGTGATCGCATTCCCCACCTCATCCAGTAAAGTATGGAGATTCTCCTTAGCCCTCCTCTTACTGTTAATATATTTGTAAAAAGTTTTTTGTTCTCTTTTACCCTAATGGCCAAGTTGAGTTCATGCTGGGCTTTTGCCTTTTTAATTTTCTCCCTGCACATCCTAACAATTTCTTTGTAATCTCCAAGTTGTCTGCCCCTTCTTCCACAGGAGGTAGATTCTCTTTTTCTCCTGGAGCCTCAGGAAAAGCTCCCTGTTCATCCGTACCAGTCTTCTTCCCCACCAGCTCATCTTGCAGCTCAGGGGGACAGCCTGTTCCTGTGCCTTCAGGACTTCCTTCTTGAGGAGCGACCAGCCTTCCTGGACACCTTTGCCCTTCAGGACTGAATCCCAAGGGACCCTCCCTACCAGTGTCCTGAACAATTCAAAATCCACCCTTTGGAATTCCAAGGTAGAAGTTTTGCTGGTCCCCCTCCTGACTTCACCAAGAGTTGAGAATTCTATCATTTCATGGTCACTCTGTCCAAGACAGCTCCCTGCCTCCACTCCTCCCACCAGACCCTCTCTGTTTGTGAACAGCAGGTCTAGTGGGGCACCTCCTCTGGTAGGCTCTTTTCAGAAGGTAATCTTCCATATGCTCTAGAAACCTCCTAGACTGCTGCTTCTGTGCTGTATTGTATTTCCAACATATATCAAGGAAGTTGAAGTCCCCCATGAGAACAAGAGCTGTCAATTGTGCAACTTCTGCCAGCTGCTCGTCAAACGCCTCATCTGTCTCTTCATCCTGGTTAGGCGATCTATAACAGATCCCCACCAGGATGTCCACCTTGTTGGCCCTCCTCCTGATCCTTACCCATAGGGATTCAACCTTATCATTCCCAGCTGCAAGCACAACAACATCAAAACACTCTCTAACATAGTAGGCCATGCCACCACCCCTTCTTCCTTGCCTATCCCTGTTGAAGAGTTTATAGCCATCCACTGCAGCACTCCAGTCATTCGAGCAACCCTACCATGTTTCTGTAATGGCAATTAAGTTTGCCTGCCACACAGTTGCTTCCAGCTCCTCCCGTTTGTTACCCATGCTGCGTGCATTGGTGTAGATGCACTTCAGCTGAGTCCCTTGCCTCACTCTCAATCCCTTCATCATTCCCCTCGGAACATCTCTAGTGGGCAGTACTGACTGTAATAGACTAATCTGGCTTTGTTATCTAATCTATTTCTTCTATTGTATCTTGGCCAAATGTGCTCTGAGAACTTTTCTGTATCAGCATGCAATGGCTCAGTATTTACTGCTTTTGGAAATAATTGTGCATTACTCATAGCTCAGAGCTAGTTGAATTTGCTATAATACTTGGTTATTTAGAGAAATGACATTTTTCCATGGTGCCCTCAACCATACATATTTGAGAGACATGAAGGAAATTACATATATTTTTAATGTAACATTATAAATCTCTTGATCACACATTTCTGGAGACAGAGTATACATGTGAAGTCCAATTACAAGGTTTGATCAAAGCCATGCTCTCCTGACAAAAGGAAGAAATAAAACTGGAGTGATACACACACAGTGAATTTAGGGCTACCGTGTCTGAGTATCTTTAGTTCATTCATTTTTATTTTTTTATTCCCCTCTTGGGGAGAAAGCAGACTTTGGGCCCTTAGGGCTGGTGAATGCCTTGCAGCCTGAGCAGAAGCAGTAGCAGTATCTGTGAAATGACTGGAAGTCTGCCACATCCACCATGCACAAGATGGTAAATATTACAAGCATGCTTGTCACAAGCATAATGTGGCCAGACTGTACGTACACTGGTATGCAGGTCATTTGTAGAGTGCTAATATTTCTGTCTGGGAAATCCTCTTCAGAAACTGGAAAACCCTCCTGGGGAGGTCAGAAAGCTGAATGAGCAGGGCACTGGACTATGACTCAGGAGATCCATTTGGCTTTGCTGCCAGCTCTGTGATGCTGGAAAAGTCCCTTTATTTCCAGATGCATTTACTTCCTGACTTCAATAATTTGGATAACAATACTGATTTTTTTTCCCAAACTCTTTCTCATCTACTGACAAAACTGTTCCACTAGAGCTAAATATGTCTGCTGAGTTTAACGTCCATTTCTCACTGAAATAACAATTCTGCCATAAAAACTTGAAAGCAGTGTCAACTAATACCACTGTTGTGGCATTAAATAGGAAATAACATCCAGGATGGTGAACAGAATTTAAAAGAGTTCTTTGGATATTACAAAACTGGAGTAAGTCTGCTTGTATCTGTAGGGTTAGTCAAGCATAAGACATGCACTGCTGAAAATGTTAGCAAGCATGGACATTCTTATTTTAATTTCAGAAAATGAGTGGAGAACTGGTTCATTTAAAAGAGAAAGAAATCGCATTCAGCCAGAGACAAAATACAAAGATAGGTATTTTCTATTAGCCCCTTATGCTGTCGACTGCCTTGGGATATAAGAAAGCAGAGTTACAACAGAAATTAAAGTGCTATGTTATCCTATTTCTGTGAGTACTTGTGTTCAGCAGGTGCAAACCCACTTCTTGCAATGCTGAAATATGAAGACAGAAAAAATGAGAGACTTAACAACTTTCCCATCTATCCTGCTTCACAACAATCCAAGGGTTTAGCTGGTTGCTAGAAACCACTTGGTATGCTATATCCTAGGAGTTTAAACATAAAGCCATTCAAGTAAGGGGAAGTTCAATTGCTATTTGTGATACAAGATAACCAGGAGACTGGCAGATATGAAGGATTGTTCAGGTATAGAAATTTGGTTTTTTTGAGGATGGAGATTGTGTACTTTGCAGTATGGTTCAATTCTGCTACTTCTCTCCTCCCTGACAGTAGATGCAGTGAGGTGTGATTTTAATATACATCATTCTACTCTGTAGAAACTGACTTGTTAATGGCTCATCTGTTTTAAAACAATAAAGAAAAATACAATCAGGGCAAACCTGCATTCAGAGGCTTAGATGTTGTGTATTAAGGGATAATTTTTGTTTAAATGGTTTCATGGAGTGACGTAAAGCAGTATGTGAGGAAAGATGGCAAATGAGGGAAGCAGTTTAACTAAAATCTTAAAAAGAAAATACAATAGAAAGCAAAGATTAAATCTGATGACGTAAATATTTGTATGTATTTTTGTCAAGTGAGGAGAGTGTCCAGGTACTACTGTGTTCTCCCTGGGGGGAAGTAGTGTTGGGGTCACCCTCAGGTCCTCTAGAGCAGACGTTGTCCCACCAGGAGCAGGGCAGCTGGGGGCACTGGGGAAACTCTGGGCACTGGGCAGATGGGCCCATAAGTGGGCCTGGCTGGGCAGGAATGTGGGGAGCTGGAGCCAAGCCCTGCTGCAGCCTTGCTAGGACAGGAGCTGATGGTTCCAGGGGATGATGCCTGGGCCTGAGCCTCTGCAGGTGGGGGGATGATAACTGTAATTTATGTTCTCTTTATTATTTTTTTGAAAATACAACAAATGGGAACCAAATAAATGGTTCTTCTTGTGTTTAATAAGTCTCACTCTTAGTAAATGTTTATAGATATCTAATGTGAGTGAGTATGGTATTGGGATATTAAACTGTTGAATTATTTCTCGTAAGTTTTGGACTTTTTTTGCAAAGCCTATGTTTGATTTTTTTTTTAGTGAACAAAGACAGTAAAAAATTGTAGCACATCATTGCTTCATTACCAAGATTGAAGATGAGACCACAAAATATTTTTACATCCACTGAGTCCACAGCTGAATTTCTTGCTGTTTGTTAGCATTTGTAAATGTTTTTGTAGCTAAAGTATTATGTGGAATACAGACACAGTCATAGTATGGCTTACAGGTAGTCTGTCTTGCATGGTGAGACTTTGCAAGCTCAGTATTATTAAGTGCTAGCAGAATTTTAAGTTAACTGTGTCCCTGAGAACTTGTTGCAATATATAGAGGTAATAGAGATATAGAGATAACTTGAAAAATGCATTTTTTCCCTCAAGACACACACTTAGCTTAGACATAATTTGAAAGATCACCATATAGCTAGGTGTTTAGACAAGTAGAGAAGAAGAAAAATAAGCAGTAATATAGCAATGTTAATGCTATATCAGACAGAATGAGATTTAAAGAAGTCTATCCTAAACCATGTGCTAGCACTTGAAAAAGTGTATTGTCAAAAGTCTAGTATCTGGAGGGTTTTTTTGTGCAGCTTGCTTCTAGTCAAAGTTTTGGTAGATATATAAACTCGTACTGAAGATGTAAAGAAGCCTTTGTAGACAGTAACTTCATTAGCTTGACGCTTTGTCAGAATTTAGAGACACCTTTTAAAACATAAGGAAAGACAATCACTTGTGTAGACTGTATGATTCAACACTGCTAACATTTCACCTTTCTTCTGCTTTAGCTAAAGCACTCCTGCTTTTAAGTATCTTCAGAATAAAAGTTTTTAGATTGTATATGAGAGGCCTTACAGAAAAAGTTTCAAATAGTAAATAATCTGAACAAACTGCTGTTTGAATACATTTGGTATCCAGATTCTGGTCTCTGTTTTGTGGATCCTTTAACACTTGAATCAAATATGAAGATCAGTAAAAAGAAATTCAGATAAAAATGAGCTTTCCATTGTTCAGTAGTGCTGAACTTGACTGGTAGATTATTTTCAAACAGACTTTCAGGGCATCCTAAAAACTGGAGAACTGAAGAAGAGAAAGGGTTAGCTACATTGGCAATTGGGCACTAACAGTGATTCACGTGTCTTTTCTCTGCTTATAAATGATATGAGCATGTGATACAGCACTGAGCTTTCATGAGCAGAAAAGAATAAAAAGAGCTAACAAAGCTCAGCAAAATCAACATTCATGTCTCAGAATATGCACTGTCTGATTGCACTGGAACATTTCCAGGACCAAAGAATTCAGACAGCAACTCCTCAGAGACAGGACGAAGCAAAACCAGAGGGGATACTTGGTTTAGCTTCTTCCCCTCCCACTCTGTTTCCGCAATACAATAGTGGGTCAGTTCTCTGAACACACAAGACTGGCTCAACCTCCAGTGCACTAAGTGGAGTCAAGGTCAAGAATAATGTTTCATCTATGCAAAATGAGAGGCACATGCATAATACAGTATTTATGCCTGCACATAACAGATGGGTTTATTTTTGTAATTTTCCCTTTGTTACTGGCTTTCTGTACTTTTTGAAAGCAATGGCACTTACGCTTGTCAGGCATCCACAAGGATTCTCATTTTCCTAGTAACTAACCTCCCTGGAAGTTGCTCTAGAACACCTTAAGCTCAGGTCCATGTCTTAATTATGTAAGGAATGGAGAAGCAATCAGACATTAGATGAAAATATGTGCAAGGTCATAAAGAAAATAGGCATTAAAAACACTTTTAAGAGAGAAGAAATGAGTTGAACAGGTTTTAGAATTAAATTAGTGTCTTGTGAAAATGTGTTTGAATTAGATTATCTATTTTTTTCCACAAAGTAGGTGTTTCTTAATATTGGAAGGTATTACTTTCCTACAGTACTGAAAATTTATCAGTCTGATTTTCTACTTGCGTCTGTTCTTATACTAAACTAGTCGGTGTACAACAGTTTCATTCTTGCATCCCAGATTGTATTTCTGTATTTTCAGTGGAAAATGTGTTCTGATGGTATGCAAACATTTGACTTGATCTTCAACTTCTTTAAAATATGTCAGCAATGAATAAATGTGATGCATTTCAATGTCATTTTAGTTGGACGCTAGAGGGGTAAAGGGGTTTTCCATCAAATATTCTTGGTATTCTTGAGGTGATGATGGAGGTGATAGAAGAGTTCAATCTCTCTGCCTTTTGAAGTTCTGATATGAAGTCCACAGAAATTAGCAGAAATATGCTACTTGACATTTTTGAAATTTTCATCAGGCCTTTGATCCAGTCACCAATTAAAGGATAGCAATAGAAAGGAAAAGAATGAACAGATTTCTGTCTGACTAGTCTAGACATATATGACAGTCATTCCAGCCTATCTGATTAACTTAATACTGTCTGCTCACAATCTATTTTGCTCCTTCCTTTTTTAAGACATCTGATCTCCTCCTGACTGGCTTTTGGTAACCACTGTAGCCAATTCACCTCTTTATCTGCGTTAATGTATACAGGTCTTTCCTAGCAGACAAACTTCTCTATCACATTAATATGTTTTGATTCGCCTTTAAAAGATAATACAAACAGTCATTTCTTGAGTTACTTACGTATTGCGGATTTCTGTAATTTAGAAGTTTGGATATTCTTTGAGTGATCTGTAGCATGTAGAAATCATGTTTGCTTAATAACACAGCTGTGTGTGAATTACAACTGTTCATTGTTTTACAGAATAATAGAATATTTATACTGCAACAATGATGAGGACTGAAATGTTAAGCTCATAGAAACCAAACCACAGAAAAATGAGCACTGAAATGCTGACTTGTGTTTAAGAAACAGGAAAACATTTTTGTGTTTGAAGGCTTGAAAAGAACACTGATATTGGGAATGTGCTATAACTGAATCCTGGGATTAAAGAAAAAACAAAACCTTTATGAATTTCTGTACCAGATAATGTTATTCAGAGTGTTCTTCCCTGCACGCATACTTTTTCATGTTATTTTCATTTACCTTCTGTAAGCAGGGAATGTCATCTCCATGGGTGACATGATTACAGGATTTGATATCTCCAGAGCATTTCAGATTGAAAAAGATTCAGATTGACAAAGGATTAGTCTTTGCAACAACTTTACCCATCTGGTTGATCAACAGAAGCTGGTAGGAATGATTGTTTTTCTGGGATCTTAGCAAAGCTTTTGATGCTATCTCTCACAGTATCCTTCTGGACAAAATGTCCAGTAGCCCCATGGAAAGAGATCTGGGATTTCTGGTTAATGGAAGTTGAACATGAGTAACTTCCCTCACAGCCAGAAGGGGCAACGGTACCCCGGGGTTCACCTGGCCCAGCACTGCCACTGGGCGAGGGAAGGGGTTGTCCCTCTCTGCTCTACATCGTGCAGCCTCACCTCCAGCACTGCATGCAGTTTGGGTGCTGCAGTATAAGAAGGACATAAAGTTAACCTTGTCAGGAGGAGTCCTGGCACATGGAAGATACAGGGAGGCTGGATGATAAAGGAACTAATTTTTCATGTCTTAATAAATCCTGTAAAACCAGTCAAGAGGAATGTTCTGAGTTGACTGATTACTCAAAAATATCCCCAGGTATTATGTATTTAGTGATTATTTCTATTATGCTTTGACTTTGCTGTCTTTCCTTTTTAATGAATAGTCTAGTCAGTCATAGTGAATTTCATGCACGCAAATAATTAAGGTTTAAGATATTTCCAGTATTACGTACATGGATTTAATTTCAAGAAACATCAATCAAGAACTGTTATGCCAGTGCATATCCTCAGTAAGCTTGAATATTTGCATTGCAAATTTTGTTTTTATTGTTCTTATTTACTTCCTAAAGGATCGTGGATGCACAAATGAAAATATAAACTGTTTAGCTTGATAATACTTTGCTGCTGTGAAGGTGCCATGGTGCAAACTGTCTTTGAGAAAGGATTTTACTTTCTGCAGATCTAACTTTGATGCACATGTGTTGGAGGAAGGGCTTTTCTTAATGGAAATTGTGGAAAGACTGTTTTAGCCAGCTGTGTTTGATGTGTGCATAGGAAAATAAATACTGATACGTATGTAAAGAAAGAATGAACCCAAGATGCAAAGTTCTCTGAAATTACACTGAATTCAGCAGGAAGATAAGACCAATTGTCTCTTTCAGGCTCATCTCTACTTTGAAACAGCACATACTATGCTTGCTCTCAGAATACATAACCAAAGCGAAGTTACTGCTTCATTTACAGGCTCTCTGGATTTTAAAAAAATCACACCTTTCCTTAAAGATTGTGCTGGCTAACATTCAGCATATCCATGCATGTTTCCTAGCAGACTTCACTTCAGCAATCTCTAATTGCTACTACTCAACTACTTATCCTAAAAAATAAAATAAAAAAGCTGGAAATGGAGTTTTCATCCTATTCATGTAAATGGTCAAAATTGAGCAAATATAGTTCTTTCTTCTGAGGGAGACAACAGCATAAGCTCGTAACTATTTGTGGTTCATTTCCAGCTCTAACAGCTAAGATGGGCTGGATTACAGACCCTGTTCCTTACCTCAAAGCTAACTTTCCTCTGTTGAGTTACTCAGCTGGTAGCTCTGGCAGCTTCCCAGCCAGGTCGAATTCACACATTGGAGAAAGGAAGTGTGTAGAGAGGTGATTTTCACACAGATACTTTTTTTCTACACAGCAAGCTGCGTCAAGCACAGACGCTGAATCTAACTCTAGTCTGTATTACTGAGCAAAGAAAGTCCTTTGTCTGCCAGCTCCACATACTAATAGCTTACTTGCTGCATCTTTCAGAAAATAGGCAATGCAAGAAAGGTGCAAATCCCATTGCTTCCACTGTCCTTCTGTCAGGGCAGAGAGGAAGAAAATCTTCTTTGTAATTTCTGTGTTTAGGCTTCTTAATAGAGGCAGGTTTTCAAGGCTGTAGAAATGTCCACTGATAACAAAGAGTAGCCTATGGCTTTTTGATTAGGATCTACTCTAGCCATCTGGACAATGAGAAGTTACTGGATGAGGAATTTTAAAGTACTTGAAGAATGCTCACGTTTCAAAAAACAGACTTTACATCTCCATCATGTGATATTCACAGTAGAAAATACTTTCCTCATCCCATATGTTTTCTGTAAAAATCCATTCTGCTGTAGAGATATATTGGATGGACATATTAAAACAGACCCACATTTAAGGAACATATGAGTTCTCGTATGAACTAATACAATACCAGATTTCCAAAAGCAGACAATTTGTATTCTTTAATGGAAGATGTAGAGGTAATGTAAACATATTATTGCATTCAACATGCCTGTGAATTGTTTGTTAACTGGAAATAAGGTCTATTCTTATTCGATTTAACCATTGCTGAATATGGACTTGAGCCCAAAGAAGTCAACAGAAGTCTTTCCATGGACAAAAATAGGCTTTGAATCAGGCCTTGTGTTTTTATAATTAGATTTCTTCATAGAAAGCTCTTTAATTGGTACAGTATGTTTCCTTTCTACAACAGGGAAATTGAAATTTCTTTTAGTAGCATATATTCAGAGATTAGGAGAGTGGAAGGTTTTCCTTATTTAAATATAAGAAGAGATTAAAACTGTGTAACTGAAAAGGAAGATAAGCAATATGATATAACAAAGATAGACATAAAAAATCACAAAACAATGAATGCTAAAATAAAGCAGTAACTTATTTTCTTTTTGTTGTAAAAGAATGTGGGGTTCTCTTGAGCCAGGAATGGGAATAGGTGTAACTATCTTGCTGTTTGTATATTTCTGGAAGCTGAAGGATAAGACATCTTTTTGTATCCTCATACATTTAGACAGGCCAAGAAGGTAATTGATACAATGAAGCCACTTTACAATTTTAACCTCAATTCATCTAGTATATGGAACGATGTTGAAAGCTGTGTAAAGTAATGATATTTTAAGAGAGAATTCACATTCTTTTCTTTAAAAAATCTTGTAGATCGAGCCATTATGGTTGATGCTTATAAACCTTTCCCTGTAGTCATGCATGTCTTCTTAACAAAATGAATAGAAGAAGACTGATATTCCCACATAACTCTACTGTAGAAGCTAGGATTGAAAAACAACAACAACATCAAAGAATACTGTGTGAATTGCAATAAAATAATGTGCATGATAACAATTTTTTCTGATGTTTTCTAAAGAAAGACAAAATCTGGTGTTGCCTTATATTCTCTGAAGACTTGGTACATGAGTCATACATAGCTAACAATAAATCATTTCAGTTCAGATGCTTCTAATCTTGGTTACTTTGAGTTTTGTGATATTTCATGGCTATAGAGAAACAGAACTGGGTATGTAGTGGCACTGTGCAAGTTATAGACCACAAAATGATCTGTGAAATGCTTTGGAGAGCAAAGCCTAGAATCTAGGTTGGATTTGGGTAGTGTATCTGCAGACTATAAGAATTTCTTGCCCAAGTGAGGAACTTGAAACAAATATTCTCGGGAGAAATCTTCCTGATGACATGTTATTCCAGTTATTTAGTATTGTGCTGTTCTCTGGAGTTTGTAATGTAGAAACCCATCCTAGTAAAGAAGATGGTGTACTCCATGGACCATTAGACTAATTCAGTACGGCAGTTCCTATGTTTCTCAGTGCACAGCGTAATGTGAGGTGAGAAGTAATCATGTGCTTCTTTCTGTTAATTAAAAATTGTGGTACTAAATTCCTTATGAATCTATATGCTGTGGGTAAAAAGTAAATTCATCTAAATTTGATGATAGGTACAGATGGGCTTCTCTTTGGACTTCATTGGCTATAGTTAGGTGATTATCCATCTTTTTTAAAGAAAACTGAAGATTTGTCCTTTCTTCCTGTAGAAAAGAGAGAACTCAACATCTGGAACTGCCTGGGGTTGTTTGACTAAAATTTAACCCGCAACTGGTGAATCTGATCATCCTGCACTAAATCCTAGTCACAGCCCACTCTGCTGGGGCTTTTGGTGTAAAAATGCAGCAATTTCATGCAGTATGGCACCTCTTAAAAAGTAGTTCAGAGCACACTGTGTGAAAAGTGCTAAATGAGAGCAGCATCTGCTGAGCTGCTTTATAAAAGAATCACACTGGGAAATAAGTTTTCTGTGAATCTTTTTCCTTTGCGCTCTGACTACCATATGAAGGCCCTCTGACCAAGGAACATGAAGACCTTTTTCTGGGCAAAGAGGCAAGGGCAGTCAAAAGTGGAGATTATCTGTAACTTATGGAAAAGAAAGAAAATGTCTGGAGAAGTAATGAAAGGAAGGGCTGCCAGCAATATAAGGCCATTTTTTCATCGGATAACACTGAATTTTCAATAGATGACACTGAAGCTACCAAAAGAAATATTTTCTTGTAAGTAAACATTGCAAAGTGGTAGGGTTAAAAGAGTAATAATAAATGGTCAGGAATTCCATGACATTCCGATGTTGCTGATTTTCTCAGCTTACCCACTCTTCACAGCACTCTAAGTTTATAGCTAATCCCAATATTATTTGCTTAGTTTAACATGTAGAAGAAACACGCAAATGTCAGCTCCCCCCATCTGTCTCAAGTAGATTGAGCAGCAGTCACAGTGGCAGAACAACAAGGCCTGGCAGAAGGTCTGGTAGTGCTCATACATTGCTTAGGAGGTGAACGGGTTGGCATCTCTGAACATGCGTAGCCTGTCGAAAACTGTCTGATGTCAACCCAGACATGGGCAACACTTTAAAATGAACAGCAGAAGACTGTCTTTGAAACACATAAATTAAAAGAAACAACCAGCCAAACTGGCAAAAGAAAAAATAACATGCATCATATACTCTTGACATTACAAAATAAATTAGAAAGTATGTTATAGTTATTGGCACAGTCACTGAGCGCTTCCATCCACAGTGTGGGAAAAACTACTTTAATCCATGCAGCTTGAACATTGATCTCCTACATCCCAGTTGAGCACTCTGACTGTGGGCCATAAAATTCAGTTATTCTCCCTTGCTGCCTCTATCCTCTCTGAATTAATACCTAAATATGCTTAAAAAACAGAAGAGATCCAACACCTGAAGGGAAAATGCTGAATTCTCACTGCAGTATTTGTCAGGGAGGTGGGAGACCACTGGTGATACCCACACTCAGACTAAGGCAGAGTAGGTTTGCACGTCAGCACTCAGCATTTGATCACGTGTGTTGTCAATTGCTCTGTTGTGGGGCTGGAACTGCTGCTGGGGAAGGATTTCCTGTGCCTGTGAAACCATTTCAGGGGAAGTGTAACTGGAACGGATCCAACTCTGCTAACTCTTTTCTCATTTTATAAAAGAAAAAAGACTCTCAGGCAACCCTTGTACAGTTCCTAAAGACTCATTGTGAAATGCCTGGAAAATCAAAACCCTGAAATGCTTACATCTATGAAACTTAGGAATCCATTACTGGCAATGAATTCAGATGGGAGAATGGAAGATCTGTAACATGAACGCATCCAAATTTCTAACATTTCAGTCCACTCATCAGTGTCCAGTAAGATAAGATTCATATTAAGCAGAGAAGGCAAGTTGTAGGAGTATTGGACATGACAATTGGCACTAGAAATCAGCAGTGACTTGGCTGGCAGCTGTCCAACACCTCTCCACACCGTGGGCAAAGCCTCACAAGCAGTGCAGCATTTGAGACTAAAATTTCACTAAAATTAAAAGATGAGTTGCTTGAACTAATTCTGGTCCTGGCAGATAATTTGGTTTCTGGAGGAGTTCTAGGAAGATGGGATTTAGGTCTGCTAACAAACTGACAAATAACCCTTTCATTCTTTCCAAGAAAAAAATCAGTGCAAAGAAAATAGAATTGCAAAGAAAGTTATTTTAATAATTTTTTCTTTTGCTGTGTATTTTGGTGCACATCTGTAGTTTGAGTCGAAGCAAGTCTGTAAGAGTCTTGCTTCTCAAACTGCATACAAAGGAAGATATATTAAAAAGTAATCAGCTTAGAAAATGTAATGATACTACAGCTGAACAGGAAGGGTAAGTTAGTATGGTAGCCAGATCCATTTACAGTCACTATTTTTAAAAACATTTCTTTACATTACTTCAATAGAAGGATAAATGGGGAAAAAAATATAACTGATCACCAGTAGTGGAGTTAACAGTATTAATTCACTGTATCATTACTCTTGCCTCTTAATCGTACAGCATGGTTCACATTACAGTGAATGCACACATCATTAACTTTGCCTACTTGAACCTAAGAATTTTTAATTACTTGTAAATGCAAACTGCTCTGCTGCTGTACCTGTAGTAGATCTACAGATTGTTAGGTGCAGGCAGATAGCTTTCGCTAAATCATTCATAGCTGCAGATCCCAGTACAAAGGAGCTGTAAATCAAGAATTTGATTCTTTGTAAACTCACAAAACTTCTCTTTCTGCATTTTCTCTTTTTATGTGTTTGAATGCCTATTTACAAACAGTAGCAAGAGAGCAGATAAGAAGACAAAAACAGAGGAAAAAGAGATCTTCTCTGACTTGCTTCCCACTCCAGTGCTTTAAGTAGGGCTGACCTTACAAAGGTAGATCTCTTAGAGGATGGATGTAAAAAAGAGATTGTGATAATGTGGAAATACGAAGAATGTGTGTGCTGGGGTTATGAATGGTTGGTGAATACTACCTGAGAAAGAGTGGATACGAAAAGACAGCATAAGAGGCATGAAAATTAGAAGCTGGTAAAAAAAAAATAAAAGAGGTAAATATATGACAGAAGAACAATTGTGAAAAAAACTAGATCAGAATGAAGATCAAATAAGTTTTTATGAGACAATTCTTTTTGAGTATTGTTGCCTGTAGCCTGAATCTAACCCTTTGGCTGTGATTTGGCTGTAGGTATTGTTAAGAGAGTGGGATCAGTATTTTGCTCTGACATTTATTTAGGCTATCGCCAGTAAAATCAGGAACTGAGTTATATAAGTGTTTGGGGTGAAATTATTTTTTTCTAATAGAATAATAGAATGGCCTGGGTTGTAAAGGACCTCAGAGATCATCTAGTTTCAACCCCCCTGCTGAGTGCAGTGTCGCCAACCACTAGACCAGGCTGCCCAGAGCCACGTCCAACCTGGCCTGGAATGCCTCCAGGGATGGGGCATCCACAACCTCCTTGGGCAACCTGTTCCAGTGCGTCACCACCCTCTGAGTGAAAAACTTCCTCCTAATATCTAACCTAAACCTCCTGTCTCAGTGTAAAACCATTCCCCCTTGTCCTAGCGCTATCCACCCTCATAAACAACCATTCCCCCTCCTGATTTTATGCTCCACACTTCCCAGATATTTGGAGCATAAGCAGTAAGCTTCCCTGGAAACCATGAACTATTTGAATCAGAGGTCCCTGTTCTGAAACTGTGTGTTTGCTGAAGGACTAGACCTGCATTTACTTGGAAATGTGGCCCTGGTATGATGAAAAATATGAAATGCGGAAAAGCAATGTCTACTCAGTGTGGAGATGCTGAACTAATTACTGGACATTAATGTTAGATTGTCTGATGAAGTCCTGGCCTCAAATGCAGTTTTGGAAAGAGCGTGAAAGTTTTTGAAAGACTTGTATGTTTCTGAATCATGTAAAATACTTCTTCCTATCAGAAGAACCTTCCTTTGGAAAAATACCTGAGAGAACTCTTGTCACAAAATTCTACGTTCACTTTTAAAGTGAAGTCAGTGTTACATGTTCATATTCCCACTCTGAGAAATGCTGCTTCAGTATAACTACACGATAGGGCTCACCAGTCCCATGAGTGTGACATTTCTGTAAGTTAGAAACCTGGAAATTTT
Source organism: Numida meleagris (assembly GCF_002078875.1). Taxonomy (NCBI): domain Eukaryota; kingdom Metazoa; phylum Chordata; class Aves; order Galliformes; family Numididae; genus Numida; species Numida meleagris. Next base: position 96,215,636 of record NC_034410.1, read on the forward strand.
GAAAATGCTGAGTTGGAATCTCAGCTTTCAGAAAGGACAAATACAAAAACGCAGCACATTTAATCAAAATTAAAGTTCATTACTGTACAGCTATAAACATTCTTGTGACTCTTGGATCTTGAAGTCTAAGCTAGTTCCTACAGACTAAGCCAGTGTCATCTCTTCCTCTTATTCACATCCAACTGCCTGTCACGAGAACTACCAAAAAATGATGCTTACCATCTACCTAGGTGGAATGTTCTTGAGCTTTTGTTGTGCTAAACTGTGATTCTGCCTCTAAAATTAATTCCCTGCCTGGGTACAGGAATTTTTTTTTTACCTTGAGGGTGATCAAACACCGGAACAAGCTTCCTCCTGAGGTGGTTCTTGCCCCATGCCTGTTAGTGCTCAAGAGGCATTCGGGTAATGCCCTCATCAATATGCCTTAACTTTTGGTTATCTCTGAAGTAGTCAGATTAAAAACTTTGTAGCTATCCAGTACATCATTTGATAGCCTATTTCCCCAAAATCTTTCCTTCTTCTGCTCGGCTGGATTTTAACTGGATAGTAGAGTTTCCACCAGTAGTTTATTCCATTAACTTCAATGAATTTCTTTGAGTTACTGATATGATCCTTCAGTTAAACCTGCCATGACTTTAAAGAACTGAGTAGTCTTTTTATATACTTGAATTTATGGATCTTTTGTTACACCATTCTCCTTTTCAAAATAATGCAGTCCAAGCCACACTGAGCCAAGTTCCGTATTAATATTTTGTTTAAGCTGAGACCAGCCATGCTGCCTTCTGATAGGTGTTACTACATCTAGAGTATGTGAAGCGTGCTATATGTAAGCCAACCTACAGCTTTTGTAGTCCAGTGTCCTGCTTCTGACAAGGGCCACTAGGTGAATGTTTAAGGAAAGACTATGAGAAGCAGAGCAAGAATAAAATGACCCTTCCCCTGGTGTACCCTCCCAGCTTCTGGCTGTCAGAAGTTTTGGGACTTCCTGAACTGGAGGTTGCATCTGGTGTGTTAATAGCCCCTGATGGACCTATCTGCCATATATTTATAGTTTTGGCATCCACAGTGTTCTGTGGCAATGAATTCCACAGCATAATTATGCATCATATTAAGAAGTACTTCCTTCCGTTTGCTTAAAATCTGGCACCCAGTAGTTTCACTGAGTGTTCCTTAGTTCTTGTCTTGCACAAAGTATTTACCCCCTTTTCATTCTTCTCATATTGTTTGTGATACGCATGCCTCTCTTTCTGTTTCAGTTTAACAGCAATAACTCTTTTTAAAATGTTTTCTTACAATGACAAGACTTTGTGTCAGAGTTAACAATGTGTTTTCTCAAAACAATAGGAGATCAGCAATTAACTGTTCTTAAACATATATGATAATATAAAAACCCTGGTGTTAAATAGTCTGAAACTTCACAGCACCTACTCTTTGTGTGTTCTCCACAAACAGTATGGATCTCCCTATTTAAATAATAGTTGTAAATAAGTATGTTTATATATTCTTTGAAATGGGTCAGTTTTAATCCCAAATATATTTTTATTATACACACTTTTCATGGTTCCCTGGTTCATTCTCTCAGGAAGCAAGTTATAATACTTTATCTTCCCTTCTGTTCCTGTGGATTCAGTGGCCATTACAAAAGAGCATGTAAGACACACATTTCTTGGTAGTTCCAAGCCTTTTAGACTCTATTTTAGAGTAGCTAACACAGAGGCTTTTTACATCAGTTTGGATGAACCTCCAATTCTGGCATATAAATAATTTTATATTGTTTATAAAATAAGTGCAGAAATAGTCTTGGCTAGTAGTCTCCTGTCAGATTTCCCTTTCAAGGAGTCTTGTTCTGGCCACAGAAACAGAAAAGAACAAATGAGAGAGAGTGTGTTACGAGATTTGAATTATGCTTCTCACAAGGTTTGATTGTGTGTGGCCAGGTCACCGAGAATGGATTGGGACTCAGGGCATGTATAGGGATGGATTTTATGCAGAATTCCTTTAATAATGGCCAGTGTTAGACCAGAGTTTCTGTTTCCACACTTTCTAAGAGGAGTGTCAGGATTTGGCAATGTTCTGCTCTGGTAATTACAGCAGCAGGGTTCAAAACGTTTCACAGTGTCTTCAAATCTTCCTCTTGTCCAACCATGCGTCAATTCTTTTTTTCCCTCCTCTGGTCCTCCTCTGCCTCTTTATGCTCTACACTCAGTCCCGTTTCAGTGGGACTGGAACTAATTATTCCACATTAGAGACAAAGTAGGTGTCTGATGTTCATATGACATGCTCATATTCTTTCGATTAAGCTGAGAAGAGTGCTCAGATCTTCTGATTTCTAGTCCATTGATTGCCAGGCAAGTTTCCATTTCTAGAAGAGGCCAAGAACACAATTTAATGCTCTGCAGTTCTCAAAAGCTTGTCTTTTCAGAGCTCGATAGCTGTCTCTTTTCCTAACAGTCTTTATTTTTACCCTGATCTGATTAGCTAGTTTACATTGATATTATTGCTATCTGCATTATTTCTTTAGTAATAAATTCCATACTTAGTAGTAAGTCTGGCATGCTTTTGTCTCTCTTTGGTGGTTGCACATATTGAATTATAAAGCTATCACTACCAGATACGAATGTATACAATCAGCTTTATTTCCTTTGTCTACTACAATATGATCTATGTGTAGCTAAGTGAAGTTTCCATTTACCACCACTTTGGCATCTGTACAGTTTTCTCATTTTAACCATAGTGTTATTCATTCTGGTCAGCTGGCCAAGGATCCATTTTATTGCTTGGAAAAGCTTTAGCAACTATCTAGTGAGTTCATGCAGGTATTGTTTTTCCCATAGACTTTTCATACTCTCTAGTAAAGGAAAACACAATTGAAGTGTTTGCTTTGATAATTTGATTCTTGTTCTATAAAATCAGCATTTGTTATTGCTACTAACACATTTGTTTTCTTGCTTAAATCAAAAACTTTCAAAGTTAAAATAATATCAAAGGGACAATTGTCATTTGCTGATTGTCTTTTTTATCAGTTTGATTATATACTACACTTTTTTTTTTTAATTTTAAAAGAGAAGAAAAAGCACCAGTCCAGCTTAGTTCCTGATGACCTTGAGACAGAAATTCCGAAAGCAAATAATATTTAAGGAAGTCACAATCTTTTGGGAAGAAACAACAGGAATAATACCAAACAAGGCATGATCACATGACTTTAAATTAACTATAAGATATTTTTTTCCCCCAAGTTTATGTGTTTTATACTTCCCTCGTAGTGCTCTGGCACTCCAAAACTCTAAGAAATTATAACAATTTTTTTCTAGACAACAAATCAGAAATGTCTTCTTTTATTATTAAAGACAATATCTAGAGATTCCAAACCTTTTATATAGATAATCTTTTATAAGAATTTTTTATATTTTGTCAACTTGGTATTTGAATAACGTAAGTAACCTCCAGAATGACAGAGCATAACAACTGCTAAGACTAATGACTCAATCAAAACTCCTTGAATTTGAAAATGATAGTGGTTGGATTCAGAAGTGATGTCTGGAATACTTTGGATTTTTTCTGTCAAACTGAACACTTCATCCATTCAGACACTGTGGGAGTACAGATTGAATAATATTACTATTTCCATATCTGTTCTTGCTTTTTAGATGACGGCAGTGCTGATAATATTTCTAGCGAAAGTAATAATTTACACATATTTAATGCTGAAAGTTGCCAGCCACAAAAGACAAATGGCTAACAAAAGGCATGGAGAGAATGTGGACAAAATTCCACATTTCATGGAGTGTGACTGAAATGCCTGTTTCCAGATCAGGCATAATATTTTTAAAAATACATATTTACAGTAGCTTTAAATTCTGTAGATAAACATGAAATACAAAAGATTTGATACACGTATGATTTTTAGGAAAAAAAAAAACAGATTTATTATGACTCATGAAATCAACTTTTTCTCCCTTTTCTGTCATGCATTTAGGATGTAGTTATGGTCTTTTTAGCCAGTCTTTAAATAAAAGTGCAGGCATGATTTGTTTTTGTCATGGTTTTATGATTTTCGGTTATTGGTATTCCACATCATAACATCATGTAGTGTATGTACCTGGTTCTCAGAAGAGAAGGACTACTACATTCCCCAAGGTACTTTGCTCCTCTGTTACCATTTCCGGCCAGAGGGAAAAGATAAAAACTTGCAGATCACGAGACCTCATCCCTTTTTTCCACCCGTCTCTCGTCCCGGCAGCATCTCGCTCAACAGCCGTCTCACCGTCGGTACTAGAGTAAGGCCTACCTTTAAGACTGGGACACTCTCTCTCATTGTATTGGACTTATCAGCTTAAATTGTAATGATATTGTATTATAGTGTGTTGTTTTGCATTCCGATATCTTATTTAGTAAATTAGTTTGTTTCTCCTCAGATTGTTGCCGCTGTTCTTTGCTCTCAGGGCCATCTCCTTACCCTTTTCCCCTTTTCCCTTTTCCCAGGGCATGGGCCCATGGGTCCCCCATCCCATTCGTCACGGAACCGGGCCAAACGCCTGTAAACTGTTGACAGTTTTCCTCCTATCTCCACTGGTTTTCTTTACTTTTGTTATCTAATTTGTTTAAATTACATCTGAACACTAACATAGCCTAACTTTGTGTAAAGTGTATTTTTTGTTTCATTTATCAGATGCTTTGCCAGTGCTCTGAATGTAGATACTAAGGCCCTAGAGAAAATCTCCTGTACACATACCTGTTTATTTTGCAGCAAAAAAATAAATACGCTGTTGATGGCAGCTTCCAGCTTTCAGGAATTCAGACAACAGCTAATTGCTCAATCACTTGAAATGAACTCATACATACCCCTGTCCTGCATATAATTTATTCACCGTAAAAATATTTTCTCTACTGCCTAGCCACTCACTGGTTGTGTAGCACAATCATTTTCCTGTTATAGCAATTAATGTTGAAGACAAATATAAAGAATTCATAGATCATACGGTATTTAATCTTTACAGTTGCAGTAAGCAAAGAGGTGAAAAAATCACTACCCTTCAGGAGGTGAATTGAGGCTTTCATGCCAGTTAGCGATGCCAACAGCTCTAAAGCATTAATTGATGTCTTTTTGGTAGCTTCAGGAGAAAAGCAAAAAAACGAGCATGAAGAGAGCTTGAACTAACTTCCAAGCTTTATAGATGGTCCCTTCATAGTGTTTTGAGTCATGTTGGCAACGTGGCTTCAGAAAGCTTTTGCTCCCTGTCTCACTCAATAGCTATTTTGTCCTGTGGCACAAACCCAGGCTTTGAAGTGCTAGAAGCTAGGCGAAGAGCAGATTTTGTGCTTACAGGAACAATTTCCACAGAGACCTGAATAAAAATACTCTGCTTCTGAGCAGGTTCAAACATAGGTAGGGTTCTGCTCCAAATTTGTGCTTTATGGCTTTGGCTAAAGCTCTCTGATGGTATTACCTTAACTATGCCCCTTATCCTAGCAGCATGTGCTCTGAAGTATTACTTTTGTTTATTAAAAAACTAATTTATTTTTACTAACTGAATTTAAATCATGGCACTGTACGTATGAGTTGAATTGCTTCAGTTGGAGGATACTCACTGCATCTGTTGACGCAAATCTTGAAATACCCATATGCTGAGTTCCTTACTTTCAAAAAACAGTTTGCCACTTGCCTAAATATCTGGAATTACAACATTGTATCAATGTACTGGTTTGTTTTGCTGAGATAGGCTGATTGATATAGTTAGTTATCACACAGTTTTGTATTTACTGAATCTGGTTTTAAAAACAAACAAAACAGAGATGATCCCAATCACAGAACAAGATTTGGGTCTTTCAGCATACAGATCCTTCTCAATTCCAAGATGACAAAGCTGAATTTCTAAAATACCTGTAAGTCCAAGGCTCTGCATTTGCCCTATGTTATTCATCTCATGGGTCCCTTCCAACTGGGGATATTTTATGATCTTCAACTCCAAAAATCTGAATTCTGTACTTGAGGTTATAAATGAAAGTCCAGAGAGTAGAAGAGCAAAATGGAGCATTTTTGGTTACTCTGTTAAGCTGCGTACACTCAGTTCGAGTCAGAGGGAGCTGACTCCAGTTACTGGAGTTCCAAAGGAGGTGAAGCACCAGTTGAATAGGCCCAGGTGCTCTCCTGCATGGCAGTGCTCACCACAGCAAAAGTGGTGTTCTTGACCTCATCCTCTACCTCTTAACTTTGTGGGACTTAAGACCCATGGCAGCCTCCTGTCAAATTAGATTGCCTGCTGTGTGCCCTGAGGACATTTCTGCCTGCCACCAAGACTTGGATGGTGTTATCTGCTGGGAATGGGAACCAGAAAAAACGGTAACTCATCATATGCTGTCAGCTCAGGATTTGGCACAGAAAATGGTAACTTCTGATGTATTATATCACAGGGCCTGTAGGTGGTTCTGCAACAGTAATACCTTTGTGGTTGCTGAGACCCACAGCTCAAGACTTTTTTCCCTCATATCTAGGTATTAGAAGCACTTTTTTTTTTTTTTTTTCCCCCCCAATTTTACAGAGATAAACAGGGATCACCCTGGTTGTAATCTCTTCAGTAAATAACATGAATATGAAGAAAACTTCTTTTGTGAACAAGAGGAGGAGGATTTTGTTTGTTCTGGAACCTGAACAGATGAAGAGAGGTGAGGTGCAAGCCAGATGTAGGTGTAATGTGAGCTATCTGGGGGATGAGATTGCACTTCTTCACATACTGGAAAGACCCAAGGAATTGGAAAAAAATACAGTTGCTAATTCATTTTTCTCTTTTTTTTTTTTTATGATGCTATAGTGAGGGATATCAATTCTTCTGGAAAGGATCTCCTTACCTCCTGCTTTCATTGGGCCTTAATGAGTAAGCCAAAGTGCTGCCTCTACAAGAGATTGGTGCACCCATGCCTAGTGCTCCAGTCTTTCTCCTCTTGCTAGTTGTACACTGTGGTTTTCTTTGCTGCCTTTGAGTGGCAAACTAATGAATTTGGCTGTTTCACAGCAGAATTATCCCAAAGGCATGAGGCAGGAATTAAAAGCTAGTAATGTCAACTGTTGGTACAGAGCACCGATGTTAACCATTGCAAGGATCAACAGTGCTAAGCTGCCAAATGCTTGCCATCACACATAAAGAATTCACTGAATTTGGCTCATGGTTCAATGGGCCACCTATATCTTTGTGCAATGCGGAAATCATATGTAATTACCTATGTCATTTTGTTGGCATTAGGTGCACACACACACACACAAATTAGTCCTGCTTAGAAATTAGACAGCTAGTCTTTGAACTGTTGGTGCGGGAGGTATTTTGCTCATTTTCTGGTTTTGTTTCTTCAAGATGTGAGCCCTGTTACTGGCTTTGCTTTCTGCCTTCTTCCCCTTTTCAAGGTCATAGCTTTAAAGGGACATGGTGGATACTAAAACCGGAGGGGCAGAAGCAGGACAGTTTTATTAATATTCTGAAAATACAGAGTATTATTTATGAAGTGTGCGAAGTATTTTAAAAGACAGTCTCAACACTTAAATTTTTATTGCCACTTGTCTCCAGTCTCTGCCAAAAAATTTCAACATTATACAAAGGTGTCTTTGTGGCCTACTGCTGTCCAAACCTAAACTTCAGATTCTAGCCGTTAAATCTAGTTATACAAGACTTGTGTAAATTTTCATTATATCCATTATAACTGATTTTACACAAATGAGCACATTCTCCATCTTTCAGATTAAATAAAAAGTGAAGGCTCAGAGCAAGTCTAACTATTAAAAGAAAATCCTACAGCACATTTCACAAGAAAAAACGCATTACTTGGTGTCACTGGCTGTATTCCATGTTGAGTAATTAGATTTTGCCTACCTGAAATTCCCCTGTAGTTCTAACAGGATATGTTTATTTTTTTTTTTGCTTTCTGCATGCAAGCATGTACTAATTTAGATTAGCTGAGTTCTGCTCCAGAAGTGGCAGAATCTCATGCTAGATGACATTGTTCTATTCATTAAAAATAAATAATAAAAAATTGAGCATGTAAAATATTTATGCAGGTTTTGGGGGTTCCCTGAATGAAGGATATTCTATCTGCCCTGCTTTAAATTCCTAGCGGTGACACTATTGCCATCAGCACTGAGGTATGGATCCTTCACAACTGATGTGTGAAATGTCAGAAAAGCCAGAAGTTGTCTCTGACGCCTTTGAATTCAGTGAAATGGTGTAACAGGGGCATTGCCTCGTTGGATCCAAACAGCAGCTCGTCCTGTCTGGTACACTAGTGCTGCCAATGGCTGGAGGGCTGCAGATATCTGCAGTACTTGCTTGCAGAGTAAGTTTGTTCCAAAGCTCATCAGCTAATAGCTGATGATGCCTTGAAGTCTTGAGGGTTTGTAGCACTAATTGATTTTTCTTTTTCTTCTAACTATGGTGGTTTTGTGGCTGTTCTAAGTATGTATCAGCTCTGTGGTGTTCATCTCTAATTCACTTTGAATTAATTGAGGTCAGCATTAAATAATTGTTAGACAAAAAGATTTTGCATGGTGCCTGACGATGCAACAGTAGGAACATCTTTAGAGTCACAGACAAAGGCAGTGCTATGGGTTTTTCAAATTCATTTTAAGCAGAAAAAAATTTGTGAGTGAATCTTTCGTGACTTAGTCACTTGTGATTGCTTGTAACTGCCTGATGGCAGGCTCTCTTTATCTCCTCCTGGTCTCTTGCAGGGGGACATCCCCCTTTTCTCTTCTTCTGGAACTGGGTAATTTATATTCTTTAGGACTATTTGTAGTGCACAGAGGCATGTCTTGCTGTAGCAGTTGGAGAAATTTTATTCCTGCTGCTGTCTTTCAGTGTGTTTTCCTCATCAGTCCAAGCTAGGAGTGTGCTGCACTACACTGGGCAAATCCTGGTGGAGATTTCACCCAAAACATACTGCAAAAATGCACCAAAAAGCCCCAACAGCATTCCTCACACATCTTGCAAAGTGACACTTTCCCAAGATTGATCTCTTGTCCTTAGTATTGTGCCTTTTGATCTAATAAACTTATTTCCTTATCTTTACAGTGTCTGTTTTGGAGTTAGAACTGCCTCTGCAGAGTTCTATTGTAGATTTTTCTGAACTTTGTTCTTTGCTCAGGGAACCCCAAGTACATTGTCTGCATGGTAATCTGTCTCCCCGCTAGCTGAAATCAGAGCGAGTGCTAACTTTGGTAAGGAATAAGTGGGAATTTATACAGAGCTGAACGTGAAGAAAGGATGCATGCGTATGTCCAACAAAAAAGGCATGTATTTTTTTTGAAAGAGGAGATCTTTCTAAGGCATATGTATCTTCCGCAATCAGCCCTCACAGTTTTAGAAAAAAACATTGATGAGGACTATTCATTGTGACTTCCATGGTGACAGTGATGAGAATATAAGATAGAGGACTGGAACCTGGGAGGGCCTGTATTTTTATATTTAGGTACTTTAAAATACATTAACAAAGTATATGAACTTCCACATAGTTGCTAACAAAACTTATTCACAACTTTTATCTTTCATCCACCAGGTTTTGGTCAACTACTTTTTAGATAAGCACAAACTTTTTCCGTGAGTAAATAATAGAAATTTGTCATTTTAAAAAATGTAAGGTACTGTAGTAAATAATTACTAAATTATGTAGGATAATGTAATCCTATATTTTAAAATCTACTTGAACCCAACATAAGGTTTGTGTGTCCTTCCACTTAGGGTTGTCCTACATACCTTTTTCTTTCGGAATGCTAATGAGGAAATGTCGTTTCCTGAAGATTTACTATCAAGATGCCTGTACTGCTAGCAATGTTGTCAGTGGGATCTCTTACTCAGGGGCATCCCCCATGATTTAGCATCACAGAACCACCATAGACTCAGCAGAAATGTGATTTATTTTAAGCATTTCTCCAGAATACAGATATTTTCGTAGAGTTCTCCCTACTCACAGAGGAAAAGTTCCTGCTTTTATAAAAGAAGTAAAAGCTAAATGGCAACTCAGACCACTGCATATTTCGTCTCTGAAAATGAAGTTCTGCCACAGACTTCTATGGAACTCTGAACAATTCATTTAACTTTTATTTGCTTCAGTTTCTAAATTTCAAAGGCAGACAACTACAAACAATGTATTACTTATTTAAAACACGTTTTAAAAAATGGACTGGGGAAAATTTCAGGAAACAAAATTATTGTAATGTCTCTCCAAGCAGTCATTACTTGCATGAAGCAAGCGCTGTGATACTAGACATTTCATGCCTGAATTCTGAAGAGATTTAACCGGTCCCAGGTTTTAACTTTCAGTACAACTTGCATAAAGGCTGGCTTTTAAAGCTCCGTGGTTTCAGTACCTTTCAAGAATTTCCTACAAGTAGCTCATTCCATATTTTTGCACAGTTTTTTACTTTTAAATTTCCGTTTTGTGTGTTGTGATGGGGGATTTTTAACAATAGTAAATGACAAGGTGCTACCATTGCTGGCAGTGGGAAAGCTTGAGGCCATTCATTAAGCACCCTGTTCACAAAGATTAGAAATAATCAAGACAAATTGGAACCAGTGATAAAAACAGCAGTGTACTGAGTGCATCCTTTTTAGTACTTGTGTCCACATTAGGGATGTTCTCCTGAAGCAAAAATTTCTGATTTTCCCTGCTTGTGTTTTAAGCTAGTCCCAGAGTGCTTGGGCCAAACTCCAGTTTAGATGAAAGTAGACCAGCAAATGAGTGCTCCACCTGCTTATAAGGGTTCAGCCCACAGGACTTAGGGTCAGCCTAGCCCGTAGTAAAACTCCTGAAATGAGGTGGAGGATGAAAATCAGGTACTTGGCAACAGCTTTTTATTTCACTGACCTGTTACCCTGGAGCCTCCATGGCTGCTGCTGCAGATGTAGCCACCACTTCCTCAGGAGGCTGTGCAAGAAAGGCACACTCACAGCCCTCCGTATACCCTCTGGGCCCATTGAGGTTGGGGAGAAATGTCCTGCCCCTGTCTCAACCTATCTCTTTCCCCAGGGAGCTGGCCTGATGCCCATGGCTGCCCTGCCCCTGGTTGGGTGGTGGGACAGGGCCTGCCCTGGGTGACCCATAGGGTCCAACGAGTGAATTCAGGACTCCAGGATGAGTGCCCAGTGCACAGTTTGGCCGGCTGTCTGGAATTTCTTTGTCTTGACACAGTTCCCATGTTTCTGCTGCCCCGTGTTGGGGCCCTGATTGTCACCAGTGCTCACTTCATTAGATGAGAAAGATGGATCCTGCAGGGGTTGCATATAGTCCCAGACGTCTTCAATCTGTTTTCAAAATATTCAGTGTATTCTTAGCATGATTGCTCTTTGCTGTTTATTTAGTGCCTGAGAGGTATATACAACAAAATCATGAGCAACGTTGTGTATCAGAAATTCCAAAGAAAAGAGATGTCACAAAGGTGTGATTAGCTATATACTTATGCGGACACCCATGGTAGGATAACACAAGACTGCAGCTACGTTGTGATTTAAATTCACTAGGGACACATTCCTGCAGTTACACTGTACCCCAGTTTTTGCTGTTTTGCTCTTTTAGTTCAGTCTCATGGGCTTAATAGCTGTAGGGCTCATATGTACTGAAAGCAGATCAGATCCATCAGTCCCCTGAGCAATGCTGCCTGTGTTGTACAGATGGAAGCCACAGTGACCAGTATCGAGTACCTGATATCTGCTTCCACAGCTCAGGATGGGGATAGTCCTCTCTGACAGGTTGGTGAAGGAAAAGCTTTACAACATAAATGTGGTACATTGACTTATGGGGTGAAAGGAAAGTGGGGTCACACAGGAATTGATGACGCGTATGCGTATGTTCTGGCAAGTACCTGTTTTTGTAAGGTATCTTCTTGTGTGGTGCTGGTTATGCCACTGCTGCGCTCTCTTTTATAAACCATTAGCTCATTATTAGCAAGTACTGGAGCTGCTGTGAGGCTGCTAGGCAGCCTGTCCTGCTGGCACAGACATGTCACTGCATGGACATGCCATGAAACGAGCTCAGGAGCAACATCCTCAGTAATGAGGAAGTCTGTCCTTCAGATCTTTCCAGACAGCTTTGCTTTCTGTATGTAGAAAATGAGGGAGTTGAGAAACTGTCACAGCAAAACCTTGTAGTCTGTGCTCCTCTGAACAGGAAAGCATGAACGCGCCAGAGCTCAGCTGGATTTTTTGGGGAAAGGATGGAGGGAAATGGGAGTAGCGAGCAGCATGGTGCCCCTGTGATTGTGCAGCTGATTCCCATGTTAGATATGCTGAGAGTGGTACAAAACTTCTTCTGTCTTTCAATGAGCTCGTACCCCTCCTAACATCTACTAAAATGAAATGAATTTTAAAATGCTAATTGTACAGATGTACTTCAAAGCAGCCATTTGATTTCACATTCCTCCCTACATACCAGTGCTTCTTTTTGAGCAGCTTCCTTCCCCAGTTCTGTTTGTAGGTTGTCACAGCCAATTGGAAATACTTTGGGGCAGTGACATAGACTGCTTTTTGTGTATTATAATTGATAGTTCGTATATGAAATAACATCAAATTGAAGATATGTGGCATAAGAAACTGATGGTGGGAGGTGGGTTAAAACAGAAAGTGGGCTGCAAGGTGGTTGTATGCACTGCTGTGTTCTTGAAAGTGCACTACAATGCAGGAAGTTTCCATGTGTGACAGCCTGGCTGAGTCACAGGGAGAAGGGAAACCCTAAATTTAACCTCCGTGTTCAGAGTCATGTTCTTATTTAAATGTTGAACACTTTTCCCCTTTGTTGTCTCTCTGTAATGATTCATTTTTAACTGCTCTGAATTTAGGATGATTTCTTTTAAAATCTTAGACTGCAAAAACCTATAGAGTATTTATTTATTTATATGTTTAGTTTGAAATTGATTAATTTGATACAATACCTTGGCCAGCCCACTATCACATTCATCCTGGGGTTTTTCTGTGAGGTGCAGACAGAGTATTTTTTAAGGATCACAACTACATTAAGAGTGCTGGGAGAAAAGCAAACTTTAATGCCTGGGGATTTGCCTGGCATTGAGTATGTGTGAAATAAAAAAAGAGCCTTCTTTAAAGCTTGATTTCTTTTCCAGAAGACTCAAACTGTATGTCTTGTAACTACAACCACTGCTTTTGATTCCTTCTTAAGGTTCTAGAGATGCTTGTTTTTTCCATTTTCCCTTTTAAACGGTATTTCTATTGAGAGCTGGAGCACTCGGAAATAGAGACTTGCATTATCATGATTACTATTCTTCTGATTATTGTCCTTGTTGACGATGCCATTTCTACCAGTCTGTCCTTTAATGCTTCAGAAAGTTGTCTGAGGTACTTAGTGTTTATTTGAAATCATTGTCATTTTTTTGAAGTATATTATTTATGTTCATCTTGAAGATGAACAAAGGACAAACAAAGTGATACAGCGAGAACATGAGATTGAAGTGCTAGGTTTAGATGTGATTTCTCACAAAAATGAAAATTGTCAAGTAAAATAGCGCCACATCTAAAAGTGCGACCTGCTGTTTTATATCATGGGACACTGTGTGCCAATGTCACTCATGGACCTGCTGAAGTTCACTGTGGCTGTTCTTTGGGCCATTCATCCAAAGATTTTTCCGTGGAAGTCAGGATATGAGAGGAAATGGCTGCCACCCGTGTTGTTCATCTGTAGGCAGGATTCAGACGGAGTATGCATCCTTCCATAGTAAACTCAGACCAGGACTGTTCCAGTGACCTACTCAGCAAGAATTAAGATCACCTAAATGTCTTCCTATTTTCACTTAGTGTGTGGACAGCTATTTCTATTACCTCCGACTTGTAAAAAAACAATTCTGTTTAAAAAAGAAAAAAGAGAAAAAAGTGCTCAGTGAAATATTAGCTGACGGATAACTGGAGTTGATCGTGAACAGCTAGGTTTAAACAGACATGAAAAGAGCAGTGAAGTGCTTACTCTTGTGTGTCTGTTTTGCTGCAGCAGCTCAACCTCTGTACTCTTAACATTTTGTCCGGAAGTCTGCTGTGGGGAAAGCCCTATGCTAAAGCCAGCATGGAGTACAGTGCTACTGCAGCTCTCCAGCAAAACATGTGTCGGTGTCTCTTCAAAGTAATGATGAGTTGGGAGTTCTGCAGAGCCTTTCCAAATGCAAAAAATGATGAAGCAACACGATGATTTTAGCTGATTGGCTCTCAGCTACTATCCGTTATATTCGAATTCTCACGGATTAACTCCTTTGGAACAGCTTTGGCTAATAAGCTTTGGCAGCAATATAAAAAGATTGGCGCACGTCTGGCTATCTTGCATGTTGTTTGTAGTACACACTCAAAAAGTCAGAAGTATTGTCCACCTATAGAACAAATATTTACTTTTTCTGGGATAAGTATCTATCTCTTTTGGTCTATAATTTAAGGAAATGTTCTCCCTATTTCTAAATTTTCAGAGTATTTCAGAAACAACATCTGATCTTTAAGGCACAGCAAGACTGTGTCAGACATCAGGCATGACATCTCAGCTCTTGTGCCTGATAATGCCAGGATAGGGCCTTCCATGTAAAATCCCTTTTTCCTACCTGATGACCTGAATGGTAACAGGTCAGTGGTGCTGGGGGAGGCCGTGATAGTCCAGTATAAAAGCAATTCCTGACAGTGAGCACCAGATGAAAGGATGAATGTTGGTGGATATATCAAAATAAATATCAGAAACCCCTTTTCAGTACAACCTCAGCAAAAGTATGTAGAGAACATGATAGAGAAGAAAAATGATGTAGAAGAAAGTCTGCAAATTATGTTGGAGGATGCAAAATTAAAGAAAATCAGAAAGTTCAGTTATAGGTGAGATGCACTGTTTGTGTTTAAACGCGTGATATAAGAGGACAAGACTGTCCCTTTCAATTTGACCAGAAGCAAGTAGACCCAGTAAAGGAAAGAATTCTCATGGTTATGAAGACTGGATAACATACCTTGTGTTAAGGATGCAAACATATTTTATGTCAGACAGATGCATGGAAGTGTATATTGTAGTCATCTTGCTTTGCACTTTTAGAATATTTTCTGCTTTCTAATGATTAATGAAATTATATGTCTAAGAAGGAAATGAAATATTTATATGTGCGCCTGATTGGAATGTTGTTAGCAGATGTTTCTGACACGTCCGTATTTTCTACAGAAATGCATCCTTTTGGAGAAGTTCATCAGGCAAGATTAGCACGAAGTATTTCAGGGAAAGAGAGATGACTTGTTCCAGGATTGATAGTCCCCTGGGGCTGGACAGCCACATCTTTTTCTGGGCACTGCCCTGATTTCCTGATCTGAACCAGGCACTTAAGGCTCTCATATAATAGCAAAGTATAATACACAAAGCTTTTACAAGGCGGATGTCTCTCAGCCTTTCCTTTTTTTGGACTATTCCGGTTCTTTAGAGCAGAGTCTTGGCAGGAACACAGAATGGCTGAGGTTGAGAGGCACCTCTCATCCAGACAAACCCCTGGTTCAAAGTAGGATCAGCTAGAGCAGGTTGCTCTGGGCCATGCCCAATTACATTCTGAATATCTCCATGGAACCTCTCAGGGCCCTCTCTAGGTATGTTGTTCCAATATTTAATCACCGCTGTGGTAAAAAAAAATAAATATTTTTTATGTCTAGGATGGAATTTCTTGTATTATAAACTCAGCCCTTAGTGTCTTGTCCTGCCACTAGCTCCATCTTCTTTATTCCTTTCCGTTAGGTATTTTGATCTGAGTTTTTTCTTCTCCAGGCTGAAGAGTCCCAGCTTCCTCAGCCACTCCTTATATGTCAGATGCTGCAAGCCTTTAATCTGCTTTGTAGACTTTTGCTGGTCTCACTCCAGTATGTCCACGTCTCTCTTGTTCTGGAATGCCCTGGACTGGTCACAGCACTCTCCAAGTGAGCACACTTCACTTGACTTGCTGGTGGTGCACTTCTTAATGCCTGCTAGGAGGCTCTCAGCCTTCTTAGCATGAAGACATATTACTGCCTACCCAGACACCCAAAACTTTCCTGCAAACTTGTTGTTCCAGCCAGTCAGCCCTGGCTGTACAGGTGCATGGGGTGATTACTCCTGAAGTGCAGGACATGGCCCCAGGCTGTGTTGAACTTCAGAATGCTCTTATTTTCCTGTTTTTCCAGCTTGTCAAGGTCCCTGTCAATAGCGGCACAATACTCTTGTGTATCTGCCATTCCTCCTGTCTTTAGTCTGTTTTGCCATACACCCTGTTCCCTGGGAGCAGGCAGCCAGGCTCTTTTCTGCTTTACAGCGATGAAGGGCTCCATCTGGAGAGGCTGCCAGGCTTGCCTGGAGAGGCTGCCAGGCTTGCCCCACTGTAGGGCAGGTTCTAGGTGCAGAACTTGTAAATAGAAGCTAGAGTATTATGAGGGATGCTATTGCTTTACTTATTGAAATAATATTTTTTGTGTCTCAAGGTGCAAGGAAATCCTGTTCATTTTCATTTTAAAAAAGGGTAATGGGGAAAAAAGAAGATTGAAGTCTGGTTTTAAAATGGACTGGTTTAACCTAGAACAGAGCAATTTTTTTTTTCCCAAGAAGTACTTCACACTGTGTTTGGTTTGCTAAAATCTGTGAAAGTTTATTGCAACATTCAGCACAAAGAGTATCTCAGTTACCCTGAGCATCAGAAGATGGTGTTAGAAAGGAATCTTTTACTCACTGGAGAAGTAAATAAGGAAGCACATGATTCATCATGATAAAAGTCATAAAGCAGAAAGGTAATTTTGACAGCAACATTTTGAATGGGCTTAGGGAAGCCAGGTTAATACTGGGAAACAAAAATTACACCTGGAAGACAGGCAGCTGGGACATGAGATGAGTAGTGGCTCGGTAAATCTGGACAGGGAAAACAGACTGTATTTGGAGATGTTTCAAAGGGAAACTAGCAAGTCTTGAAAACAGACCAAATGTGAGAGACTTTGGAGAAAGTGAAGTCCAAAAATTACCTAGGAGAAAAAACAGGTGTTTTCTGATTTTGCTGCCTGCATTCTATCAGCAAAAAGTTTACTTTCAAGCTCTTATGGTGATATTTTACTCTGCAGGTTTTGAAGTCAGTTATATTAGACCATAACTTATATGACATATCATGGCTGCGGTTGCTACTTCCAAAGAATGACTAAGTCATGATGTGGTTCAAACAGAGGAGCACGAGTGAGATATATCTGGAAATCAAAACATACTCTGAGTAGCTAAGATCTTCAACTACACTAAATTATTGCTACTCTATGGAAGTCAGTGTATTTACATGGATTTATTTTTGTGGAGGATTTTTCCTTTTTTTAAGTTGCTAAAATTTAGTGTAAGGCCAAAATCTTTTTTTAGGCTCAGTGGGGCTTACCAGTGGGGCTTATCCGTCCTTCTCCTGTGATGGTAGCTGTCCAGTGATGCCAAGTTATGCCAGAGCACTGAGATAAATGCCTCCTGGGATCTAGCTGGTATATAAAGACACAGGTGTGATTTATGCTTTTCACAGGTTATAATTTATTAATTGGATGTATGCTGCTTAGGAAGACTTGGAAAGGTTTTCTTCTTCCTTTTCCCATTTCCCCTCACACCATCTCTTGGGTGTACATCCCCCTAAGGTCACAGTTAATGAACTTTAGAAGGATGCTGTATAGACAAGACAAACATGTGCCTCTGAGCATAGTTAATAAGTAATGTTCTAGTAAGTAACAACTGGGAAACATAGCACTGTTCCTAAGTGTTGTAAAAGAAATCATGCTGCGTGAAAAAGAAATCTGTTGGTGTGCGGCTTTCTCCAAATTGCGCAGATTATTGTTCATAGCTTGCTCTGGCAAAGGGTTTGCAAAAGGGAGCCATGAAGAAAGAGGGAGGGGAATTTCTTATCCTTTCCTCTGATGTGCATTCATGTGATGACAAGAAAAATTTCATCTATACTTTTCATAAAGTCCTCATTCATGTAAAATTCCTGATGGATTTAATCTGCTGTCTCCATCAACATTTATGAGAAATTTTCCATGAGCCAAGAACTTCTAGGATTAGACACTAGAGAGATTTGGTTTTGTTTTTGAAGACAAGAGAGAATTCGTCAGGGTATGAGTGACTCTTTAGATTTCTGTTTCTAACAGATAATTTAGTTTATAAAATATATTTATGGAGGAACATCGTTACTGACGCAACCCATTGTAAATTGGTCTTTTCCAAATTACTGACTAAGCAAATAAACTCAGTGTAAGTGCAAAAATCAGCTAATATATTTTGCGCATTGATTTTGACATTTACAGACCTGTTTTAATTATTTATGATACTTCATGTGTTAATAAATGATCTGTGGTGTATTTTATAAATAAAATGAAATCTCAGTATTATTTTAGCTCACCACAGACTCCTGCATTAAATCTTTGCTGAAAGGTGGGGAAAGATATTCAGTGTTTATTCAGATTATACAGTAGAGCCGCTGTATTCTACAGTACTAACTTGCTCTCTCTCTGTCTGAATTGATTTCTTACACAGTCTGGAATATCTGGAGGTGCCAAAACAGTTATCTTGCCTGGATATTAAATGTGCAACTTCATTTCTTCTTGAATTGGCAACACAACATTTTTTTTTTCTATAGGGTTTGACCCTTCTAGAGGTATTTCATTTAAGAGTGCTACTGGTATAATGGTAATTGCCCAGGAGCAGTAAGAGCAGGCTACTACAAAAAAAAGTATGATTGAAGGGCAGCCCTGATGCAGGGGATGTCTCCAAGATGATTGCAGTCCCACAGCATCTGAGCAGGGATGTGTTGGTGACTGTCCTGTGGACAGTGAGCAATCAAGATTAGATTAGGTGATGAGCATGGGCTGAGGTTCATCTAGGGAGTCCAGTGAAGAACAGCGGGAGACAGGGCTGGAGACTTGACACTCTTATGGTGTAGCTCTGGCAGGGATGGACTACCCAGGGCAGAGCTGAAATGGATCCTGCACCAACAGGCAGTGGGTGTGTGGGTGAAGGTCCTGAACGAGGCTGGTCTGGGCCATTGAGACCTATTTGTGAGTGCAAGCCCCCAACACAGATAATTAAACTGAATTATTTCACAAGAAAATTTGACATGGGTGTTTTTTTGTAACCTATTTTTAAATAGCTGTATAAGTACTCCCAATGAGATTCATAGGGACATGCATACACCCGTGTGCTCTGGGCCTGATCCAAGAACCACAGAGAGGCATCAGAAAACCTATTTGTTTTTTTAACAAAACTTACATTGACCAAATCAGCTCTTTCAGGACTCTAGGGGATTGGTGCTACAGGATGTCAGCTGGATGGCTGTCTGATTTGATAGTGCTGTGCTGTGTGAATCAATTTTTTACATACACTGGTAAGGAAGCCTTTTCCTGTATCAGACTGTATCTCTACCCTCTGGTCTGAAGATCACAGAATCCTACATTACTTCTTTCTTACACTGTCTTGCATGCTAGTATACATCTTCATTCTTTTCCTGTGCCATTTCTGTTGTGTTATCAAACTTCTTCCTGCCCAGTTTTCTTCTGCTCTCCTGCTACCCTTCTGGATGAAGCTTCTTGAAGGAGAAATATCAAAGTAGTGCTTCCTCCTCTTTGCTGTGTCAACATTATTTCCAATAAACTTTCCAGTTCTTTCTTATCTGACATCAGAAGAGTGTCAGATGAGCAACTGCGAATCTTTGTAATGTGAGGACTGTATGAGGGTTTTCATGTTTCAGCATTTTCCTGGTCTTTGTTGTCACCGTTAAAAACAGGACTGTTAATATATACCTTTTGAGCAGGATCTCTGTCCAGAGAATGAAGAATAAATTATTGATCCGGATGACTCTTCATCTTGAAAGTTTTGTCACTTAGGTAATATCTGCTCATTCTGTTCAGGTAAAACAAAAAAGTGTTGGGAGGGCTAACATTTTGTGCTGCTTACCTGTGACCAGTGTTTACCACTTCATCTGTGTATTTTAGCAGTGCTAGCAATAGGGTTAATCTTTTCCTTTATGACCCATCGCTATGTTTAGCCAAATGTTTTGTGGAAGTCAGCGCAAGGCTCAGGCTTTGGTGCTCTGCTCCTCAGGTATCTGTCTATGACTGCTGCAATGATCATACTCGCTTCCCTCCAGCCTCATCACTAGCTTTGATTCCAAGGAGGCAAACATCCAAGTAGCCTAACAGCCGCTGGTGTTTTGTTTTTTTTTTTTTTTAATTTTATTTGCACATTACACAGTACTTTCTTCATTTTCTTCTTTAAGTACATTTTATTTAGTTTTGGGCCAACGTTGTCTCTGTTATTATAAGACAACGATTCTTAGAAATATGTGTCGCACTCTTCATTGATTTCTAAGCAGAATATGTTAATTTTAGAAACATAATGTACCCTCATAGTTAATGGAGCATGAAATATTGTATACATTCTAGATTTGCCCTTCAGATGAACAGCTCTGATGTCTTAATAGTGCACACATTGATTTTGCAGATTGCATATGTAGATAGTATAGGTGTGTGATATCCATTGATGGCTAATCTAAGAAGTTAGTTTTCTACTGCACTACCTGTCCAGCAATTTTAATATAAGTGAGTGTCTCGGAATCTTGAGCAGCTCAATATATTTTGCGTTATTTTTTAGTGATTTTGTTTTCTTACTTTTTGTGCACTGTGATCCATTATTGCAGCTTTCTATGAAGTCTCAGTGCTTCTCTTGGTATGGATTTTTAGTCTCCTTTAAGATCAAAATCCTTTAAGGTCCTTTTAGTTAGCTCGCTTATTCAGAAGTATTTTAAGCTATGAGGTATTATCTATTTTTTTTTTTTTTTGTATCACAAGGAACAGAAAACTCTTGTCTTCTTGTCACTGAAATACATGTACACTGAGCATAGTGTCAAATTTTCAAGGTCTTGAATCAGGATACAAGCACAGGGATCTCACATGCTTGCAAGTGTTTAAAAGCTGAGCTCAGTAGGCTTTCCTTAATTAAAATGGGTTTAAGAGCTTATGAAACTACCTGATTTTGTCTGTTTCCATTCTTACGATCATTGGTATGCCACAGAGGAAAACCTATGCTTTCCAGATGGATAAAGTGCAGCAATGAGAACATGTTTTCATTTCTTTTCCTGTATTAAAGAAAACTAGTTAGAATTAAAAGTGAAGACAATCTGTTTTACAGACAAAAATTCGTGTGTCTCCAGGGAAGTCTATATGAAAATAGCACATGGAGAAAAAGAGCTTTAAGAAGTATAAAGTTTTCTTTCTCCTTTTGTGTCTAGAAATGTAGTAGGAGAGGCAGTCTGTTACAACTTCAGTGGCAACATCTTTAGTATAGTGTAGATGAGGATAAAGATTGCCTTTGCTGATTGTCTTTCCCAACCTCAAACAAAAAAAATTAATTTTGTTGGGATCCCAGATATAGCTTCCCTTCCATAAGCTGCAATCTGTCTTAGTGATGGATGACATGAAAAGTGATGAGAACAAGTTGATGGAAAAGCTATTTCATTATGATTGCAAGTAATTTTTATATGCAATACTATTTTTTAAATATCTATATTTGATCATTTCCCACTATATAGAAGTACAAGGTGATTTCTTGATTTTTTACAAGGTAGTTTCTTGTTTTTTTTTCCTAGACCTGCTGTCTGCAGTTCTTGTACATTTGCAACAGGGCTTGCTGGAAATGATCAGCTGCAAACCACCACCAACAAACATCCCACTGAAAAATGTAGTTTTCAGAAAATACAAATGTTTTGTATAGTTTTTGGGATATTTCCTCCCTTCAGCTATGATTCAAATGAAATTAGCCTAACGTGAAAATTTTGATTCCCCAATCTGACTTAAATTTTTGTTTGAGTCATTTCAACATCATCCTCTACCCAGAGACAAAACATAATAAGAATCTCTTTACTGGAAAAAAATGCCTGTAATCTTGGTACTGAAATAGGGAGGATTTTCCCTTTCTTTCATCATCTTCCAAACTGAATTCCTGACGACCTTCTGCAGTCTCGTTTTGTCTGTCACAAACTTATAGAAATGCATGTGTAACAGTATGAAAATGCCAAGTGCATACATAGTTTCCTTGAGGAGGGAGATAGACGACGTGAAGTAAATGAGACCCTTGCTCAGTAGGATTCAGACCAGTGATGGGTGAGTGTCCCAGCCCTCACGAGGTAATTCAAGCTGCCTAAGGCAGGCAGGGAAACACTTTAAGAAATGAAGAGGGAATTTTCTGTGTCTCTGAAGGATGACACAGAGCAGCCTTGTGCTTAGCGTAAGGGATTCTAGACACTTAAGTGAGTCTCTGGAGGTCAGACATCAGACTCAGGGCTGCTCATTAGCTTCTACCACTTCCTTGGGATGCCAAGCCCTGAAGAGTTGTGTCAACTCTTTGCAAAGAGGCCTCTTGACTGAGGAATTCAGTTACTCTCTTCAGATAGACAGCATTCAAAGCCACAGCTAAAAATTGCCTTCCTTAGGTCTGATTAAAACCCCGAGACAAATTTATGACCACTGTTTTAAAGTCAACAGTGTTTTTTTAGGGGTCATTAATGACTTTAACAGGTCTAGCTAGTGTTTGAAATTGTCTCTAGAAAATCAGAGGCTACACTAATCTATGATGAGCAGGATTCAGATTGGGATTAAGGTTTTCAAATTTAAATGCCTGGAGGTGCCCGTGTATGTGCGAAGCTGTCCTAAGGGAAAATCTAGTTGTGCAATGGGGGAGCCTGGAAAGAGAGACCATGCCTGCCCTACACCTATGACTGGCCAGGTCAGCTACTCTGGGACTTGGGGAATATTCTGAATTTCAACTTTCTTTTGAAGTTGATAGTTTCTAATTTATGAAAAATAGAATAATTCACTATAGCCTTATGCTATTAAATTCCTCAGACATTAGCAGCAACTGTAAGCCCTACCTACCTAAAAGATAAGTATTACATGCAATTAACAATACTGTTGATAAGAGTTAGAATTTATCAAGATTGTTTTGAAAGCAAAAGAGGACCAGATATGTTATTACTCCACTAGAAGAGATATTTCTAAATGAGAAATTACTGTACAGTTTGATGCAGAAAATGCTGTTCCCTACAGATTGATATTCTTCTGACAGAATGTGGCATGAAACCATTCTGTTTTTCTTACAGAACAGGTCCTTTGGGTCTACTGGACAACACCCTTGAGTAGAATATCCTTGATTTTAATCCTTGTATGTGGAATTAATTTAATATGTAGATAAGTAAAACAAACTTCTTGAAAACGAAATGCTGTCACATATCTGATCGTTCTATACTGCTGGAAAACTTTTTTGTTGTCACAGTTCTATGTAAAGTGCTTGAATATCTTCAGGATAACACACTCAGTGTTGTAAAATTCTGAATAATACCTTCACATTTCCTTTCAACCAGCCATTGATTCATTTTGTTACTAAGATGTGTTGCTAATAAGAAAATACAGCATTTGAAACTAAGTGATGTATGTACAGCTCTGTACATGTGTGCACACAGAATTTAAGTGGTAAAAATTTATCACCTTGGCTGGATCACATAAATGTAATTGTATAAGATTGTGAGATATGACGTTATCAACTACAAGGTAAGTAGAAACATTTTCTGCAAAAATTTTCCTCTAATTAAAATAGAGTTGCATACTTTTAAAATTTGCATCTGTTGTGGTATCACGACCACATGTTTTGCTGTCACCATGTGAGCTTTTTTCCTAGCTATTAGGGGATCACAATACTCGTTTACATGATTAAAATTAGCTACTCAGAGAATGACTTGTTTTTCACCTCCATTCCTGTTAACTCGAGACTGTGTATTTACATTGACATAACTTTTGAGATACTAAGGTGAATCAGAGAATATTTTTTCCTTAGCAGAAAATACTCTACAAAATGTTTCTACTAAAGTAGCTGCAAGGTAAAAAACAAACAAACAAACAAACAAACAAACAAACAAAAAATGACAAAACAAAAAGGTAGTTTTTCACTGATTAAAGAATTAATGCACAAGTTTTTCTTTAATGCTTGGAAGATTCCCTGCTAAAGGATGGTTTTTGAAGAAAGATTATGTTTTATGAAAGAAAACAAAACAAAAAAATCCAGTAGAAGCTTCTGCAGCAAAATACTTTGTTCAGGCGAGTTGTGGAGTTTAGCATTGTGTAGATGTACTTTGGTTCAACTTCATATCTGTGTCCAGACCTCACAAGTAGCCTTTAACTATGTTAGCTTAGGGCAAAATTAAAAGAAACTAGCAAGACTCCTAAAGCTCATGTTGTTTGATTTGAGACAAATTAGGGGCAATTCTAGTTTATTCTCAGCTAGTGCTTGCTGTGTAGAAAATGGCAAAATACATAGAAATAGCCTTCCATCTGAATTCTGCAGTACTATTTTTGTCTGCAGTACTTTCTAAACTCTTGCAATACACTTCCAAGAACATTCTGAAGTGATTTCAGGAAGTCCAAAAGCATTGTACTGATATCACTCAGTATAGTGAATTTTGTTACGTGTTTGGGATAAAACTTCAAACAAAGTCTCCATAATAAAAATATATCTTGGGTTCCTTTTAGTTTCTTCTCATTCCTGGAGAGACAAATAGATAGGAAAGAGAAATTTGTCATGTACAATTCTTCTGTTACCAGCACAGCTGTTTAACATAGTATGCAGTTGTTTAGTTGATCAGTTGCGTTTGCGTGCACCCATTGGAATGGATCTTCTCATCAAAAATACACATGTATATGTGTGGGATGCATGCAAGAATGCTCACGGTTTTGTCTCCCGTGACAGATCTGGAATCTACTTCAACTATAATGTGGTGCATTTGCTAGCAGTCATTGAGGTACAATAATTCAATTTCATGTCTAGTCACTTTTTGGAACGGACATATATTTTTGAGTAGTTTTAATCAAAATTGCTTTTCACTTTGCAAAAACATTTTCAATATTACTTAGCTTAACTGCACTTTAATTCCATAATGTCACATTTCCAATTTTTATATTAGCTCCTCCGTACGGATGTAGACAACAAAGTACCAAAAGAACTATACTCCAGAGTACAGTTTCATTTAATATCTTTTTATCTAAAGTAAAATATGCAATATTTAGGCAATCCAAACAGTTGAACTTCATTGAGTTTTCACCATTTCAAAAACTGCCTGGTGGATAACTGTGTATCTTCCTTGGGAAAAAAAAAAAGACTGAGCAAGAAGACTCTCTGTTTTTGTATAGATTGCACAAAAACATAAGGAGATTGTTTTGAAAAGAATTGGAAAATAGGTAACCTGTTCTTCTGAAAAACCTGTAGTGTACTTTAGGAGCTGGAAGATGCTAAAATATTCAGTAAAGATTGTTAGATTTACTCTAGGAAGCAGATATTAAATACAAGGAGGTGCAACGTGGATAATTAAATACAGCAGCATTTCAGTTCCTGAAGCCAAGATGACAGCTGTGGTTAGTCCTAAGGACAACACCTTGTTACGCTTTTGATCAGGACTTCATGGTCATACTGGCAGACCATTTACATGTGAGAGTGAGGAAGATCTGGCATCTGAAATGTCAGTGCTTAGGTAAAGCACAGTGTGTAAATCAAACACTGCTGATGACTGCTTCACATGAATGGACGTAGATTTTCTCTGGGTTGTTTTGTATTCATTTGTTTGTTTGACATCATACGAGAGATCTTCCTTCAAAGATTTTCACTAGAGCTGTTCTGCCACCACAATGGCCTAATAATATAGTCTTGAGTCCCAGAGATACCATACTGCAATTGTGTATTCTTGAAGTGAGGTCATTCCTCTGTAATTTAGCAGTGAGATCATTGCTCCAGCATAAAAATGAGTTTAAACTAAATAAAATATCACATTACTATTTAACAGTAGGGAAATTACGTGCTATAAATACTAAATAAATGTATTCTAAACACTTTATCAACTTGTGTATTTTAAAACTTAGTCAGAGGCATTTACTGAAATATGACCAGTTACCAGAAATGTTAATTTTAAAAATAATATGCTTCCTTAAGGTTTTGCCAGAATGTTATTTGTGTGCTATATGAGATATTAGATACAGGTCATAATAAAGTATTTGCTCAGCACTGCTGCCACAGAAAGCAGTCACCAAAATGTCCACAGCCCTTTTAAAATGTTCAGACCAGGGAGTAGGTCATGACTAGGGAACACACTGAGATAATGAGTATAGTGTGTAGAGGATAATTGATAACATTTCCAATTATGCTTTAACACACTTTTGTTTTGGAATTCCAGAATGCTCTTACTCGGTATTTCATTGCTTTGCTCTGACATGTTGCAAAATGGGCCAGGAGCCAAATCTTGGATTGAAACACATGGAAACTTTGGATCCAGAACTTCTGCAGAGTTAGAAATAAGCCCTTCTCTCTCTCATACACTGAAGTGAGGCAGCTCTGAAGAAACCCTAAGCTTTGTCGGAGAAGAGAGAGATGTTCATGATTTAGCTGACCTGAAATCTTTATCTAGTCTGCATTTAAATTCGAATATTATTCTAACATCAATAGACATCATCCATATACAATCTTTTTTTAAAAGTCATATATTGTGTCAATGCCACTGTACAACATACAGTACTTTTTCAACTTTCCATTGAAACTTATTATTTTAGCATGCAGTAATACTAAGTAATATCATAGATACTTGATAGCAATGTCTAACTAAAGCTGTAAAACAAAATTAGCACTGATTTTTCATTTTGAAAATGGAGGTCTTTCCCATCCTTTTAGTGTTGATGTTATTTTGACATTGCCATAGGAATTTATTATTAGTATGATATAGAGATAGCATTAGTCCAAGTCCTCCTAATACTACATGTGTTTTCATTAATATTTACTTGGCATAGGATGAACTGTTTAATTGCCTCCTTACAGGGAGGATTTGTGATGCTATTGCAAATAATTCTGCTAGTTCTATTCAGAATTTTACGCACTCTACAGATAGGGTAAGGGTCTTCTGCTCTGGTAATTAAAGTATTTTTATTGTTTCCTAGATTGTAGTAGCAAAAAGGAAATGATGTTTTTCTTTAATGTGAAGAGTTCACTTTCTAGAAATCTAGATACATTCATATTTGTTCCTCAGGGGAAAACGGAAAAGAATCCCTTTGTAATTGAAGAAGTAAGAAAGCTTTTTCTTTGTGTTTAAATATTTTTTTTCTAATATGACTAACTGTTTCAAATGGATGAAGTTTTTGTTTCTGCCTTACTATTTTACTTTGGATGCAGACCTGCAAACAAGGCATGACATTTATTTTCTTTCTGAGTCAGAGACCTGTGAAACTTGAATCAAATGATTAAGAAGTGTCATGCTGAGTAAATGTTCATAAAACACTCTTGAAGAAACTATGATACCGCCTTCAGAAGTTCAGTCACAAAGAGAAAATAGCTATTAAAAAAGTGTGCTTATGATCTTCTGTCTCTTTGTATTCCTTGGAATTCAATTATACTCTTCTCATATTTTAATCTCTTTACTGTTTTTGAAAACAAAGTTAATTAATGAGAAAGAGGAATCTCTTGATACAGGAGATAGTTCTTTTTAAATGGAGTACCTACCAACCAATGAAAAGAAAGTGGAATGTCAGATAATAATTTTCGATGAAGTATGCAGAAAGATATATATCAGGAAATATAGACATCAGGGCTGGCTATTTGTAAAGAAATACTAGTGAAAATGTAATTGATATGGTACTTTAATTTTTGCTCTCCTATGCAATTTATAATGAAATATATGTAGAATTTATGAAGTGAATACAGCATTCTCTAAAAGTAATTTCCAAGCTGACATTGATAAAAAGCTTGAAGGAGTTGGGTTAGTTTTTTTTTCTCCTTCCTCTTTTTTGCTTGATTAAATTGTAGAAGTAATACAGCATTGTCAGATCAGAGATATAAGAAAGGATTTATGTTCATAGTATCCATAAAATAGTAACTGTATAGGAACTGTGGCTGACATTCTAACCACAAGCTCTCAGGGTATACAGAAGCAACAGCAAAGAGAGTAAAAATTCTATCTTGACTGTAGCAGGCAACAACATATCTGAAAAGATTTAGAAACATTAACTTAATCATCAACATGAATTCAGTGCTTGAATTTAAGACAAATTTATTTGTAATAGAGGAAAGAAAGCTGATCTTCAATATTTTTATGCATTTTGGTGAAAGCATAGCTTTTTTAGGAGCCCAGGATTATTAATGTAGAGAATGTGTATTTCCTAGCTAAACAGAAATGGACTCAGAATAGATGGCTTCAGACTGTAATTAATATAAAATATTGCTAAACATCCCAAAAGCAAATAAACAACATTTAGTGTAGTCCTCAGGGCAAAAATTGATTAATAGCAT
The DNA here is from genome assembly GCF_002078875.1 of Numida meleagris. NCBI lineage: Eukaryota > Metazoa > Chordata > Aves > Galliformes > Numididae > Numida > Numida meleagris. The sequence goes on from NC_034410.1 coordinate 96,243,956, forward strand.
CAGGATTATGAAAAATGCCTTTGTTTTCTCATGCTATCCTTTGGTTAACTGCACTATTCGGCTCCAAATATGAGTCTCAAAGTGCCTAATACACAGGAATTACCTTTTGTTTTGTCACTACTATACCATACCTGGCAAAAGAGAACTGAACTGCAACAGAATTGCAATTGCCTTAACACTGATCCATTGTTCAAACAATAAAGCTTTATTATTGTCAGACCATCTAGAAAATTATGTCTGTATTTTGTTGTCATGATTGCATATGTTGTGTTATCTATGGAAATATGAAACATAGAATTAGGTGTGGTGTGTTAACAGGCCATTCCACAACCACTGAAGAACTTTTTAACTCAAAATTTTAAACAAGTCTGTGGTCTTTGTTGTCAAATTTCACAGAATAGTCATACCTGGCAGGAACTGGTACGCATTTGCGGGATCAAAACACCTGTATCCTCCTCACTGCAACATTTACTCTATCTTCTTGCTGTTTCTGAGAAGTTTACTGTTTAGTTTTGTTTTGTTGCTGTGATTAAGACACTGTTTTTTTTTGTTTCTGTTTGTTTGTTGTTGTTTTACTTAATATATGATGGCGTGAAAGCCAGCTGCTTATTAAATCCGTCATCTGTAATAAGATGATAATTTCACCTAGGCTGCAACCTACAGATTTGACTTCTTTTACACTTGCTTGCCTTAAATAACTGATCTCCAAAGAACTTGACATGTATATACACGTTCTCAAGACGTACGTTGGACTGGACGTGCCATGGTGTACCACATATATAGGAAACAAGTGAACTGATATTATGCTTGCAAAATATCTGGTTGCTGCTGGTGATCATTCACTTATTAGTACCAAATTTATTCACATTTTTTAAACACGAAATCATGTTATTGTATTAGATTACAGTAAGTATTTATGATATGTACCAAAATACAGTTGGCATAGACATTAGCAAAAAGCCATTGACATACTGGAGGGAGTTCAGTGGAGGGCCCCCAGAAGAACTGAGAGCACTGTGCTCCAGCACATCTTCGTGGTGTGTTCCATTTTCCTGATGCAGGAAATACTGCCAACAGAGCTATTTTTTCAGTCTGAGGAAGGGAAAGATGAAGGGGGATCTACTGTTGCCTAAGGTCTAGTAATAAAGAAGATGAAGACGTACTCTTTCTGGGGCAGCACAGTGAAAAGATGAAAGGCAATGGACGAAAGCTGCAAACAAACAAACAAACAAACAAACAACATCAACAAAAAGGCCCACAAAAACTAACACATTTCAACCAGATATCAGGATTCTTTTTTACAATGAGAGCCCTCAAATACTGGAGCAGATTGCATAGAGACTAAAATTTTCATCCTTGGAGAAAGTAAAAACTTGTCTGGAGATGGCCTGGGCAACGTGGCCTGACTTTGAAGCTGGCCTTGTTTTGGCTGGGGATTGGACCAGACTTCCCGTTCCATCAAAATTATTCTGTGATTCTATGAAATCAATATATGCTTTTTAAGCAAGATGCAAAGCTGGTTTTTAGCAAAATTATTTTGGTGTTATTTTCACTGATGTGGTTACAATGGAATTGGCAAAATGGAGGTCATTGTTTATACTTGCTATATAAATTTTCAAGACCGTGGGCTAGTATCCAAACTGAAAGGAAAAAAATATTCAGCAACAGTCCTGAAACTTTTGGCAACTGCTCTATAATCCATTTGTTGGCTGTTTGTTTTTCTATAGATGTGGATTAGTTTGCCTAAGCCAAAGATCTCTGAAATTAATGCATAAGTATGTGTTTTAACCTGATTGCCAGTAAGAGAAACAAAGTGAAATTAAATCAATGCATCAGGGAGGGATTCACTGTTGTGAGTAGCCTCATGTAGCCTCAGTAGCTGGCAGCCCGTGGCTTGGACAGGTACATGCTGGATAAAGAACTAGCTGGAGGACGAGGCCCAGAGAGTGGTGGTGAATGGAGTTAGATTCACCTGGCGACCGGTCACGAGTGGTGTTACTGGGCCTTGTCCTGTTCAATATCTGTTTTGATGACCTTGATGATGGGTTTGAGTGCACCCTCAGTAAGTATGCAGATGACACCAAGTTGTCCAGAAGAGTTGATCTGCCTGGGGGTAGGACGACCCTGCAGAGGATAAGAGTTGCCAGCACGAGCAGAGAAGTGATCATCCCTATGTATTCAGTTCTCGTGAGGCTGCACCTTGAGTGCTGTGCTCAGTTTTGGGCCCCTTGCTGCAAGAAAGACATTGACGCCCTGGAGCATGTCCAGAGTAGGGCAACAAAGCTGTGAGGAGTCTGGAGCACAAGTCTTATGAGGGGTGACTGAGGGAAATGGGATTGTTCAGTCTGGAGAAAAGGAGGCTCATGGGAGACCTTATTGTTCTCTACAACTACCTGAAAGAAGGTTGTGGCATGGTAGTGGTCAGCCTCTTCTCCCATGTAACTAGCAATAGGACAAGAGGGAATGGCACAAAGTTGTTCCAGGCAAAATTCAGGTTGGATATTTGGAGAAATTTCTTCTCTGAAAGACTGGTCAGGTGCTGGAATGGGCTGCCCAGGGAAGTGATTGAGTCACTGTCCCTGAAGTTGTTCAAGAGATGTTTAGATGTTGTACGAAGGGATGTGGATTAGTGGGGAAATATTGGTGGTAGGCGGACGGTTATGCTAGATGATCTTGGAGGTCCTCTCCGGCCTTGGTGATTCTATGATTCTATGATCTTCAAAATGGAACTCAAACAGCAGAGATAGCCCCAAAGAGGTATAAATTGTGGTCCGTTTCTCTCTATTTGATCTGATTTTTCAGTCCTAATTTTCATGGCCTTATTCCAGAAGATTTCTTGTGAACATAGCTCATAGCAGGTGGGCCTGAAAGGATACCCCCAGAACAGATTCACAAGTTTCTCTTCCTGCATGCTTTTGCAAGTTTTCACCTCCTTCCCTTTTCTGCTTCTGTGTGCAGAATGTAACAGCTGGGAAATTCTGTTTTCCCAGGAAAATACTTGATCAAGAAAGAAAACATCAGCCTCACTAACTGAACACCTATTAATAGTATCTCTTCATCTTATAATATTTTTTCCAGTACTCTGGAGAATTAAACCTGTCAGACACAGATGTGCATGGAAGCAGCTTAGCAAGATGATTGTGGGGATACCAGCAGTCAGAAGTGCAAACAGCTTTGGTGTAACAGACACCAGGCTCTGTCCAAAGCCAAGAGGCCAAGGTCTCACCCCTTTTACATCAATATCTGTTGTCCAAATGCTTGGAATGGAGGTGATGTGTATGTATAAATTCCTCCTCCACTTTGTAAAGAACAGACTCACCTTCCTTAGAGACTGTGCCATTACTCAGCATCAGATTTTTTTTCTCAGTGTAAAAGATGCTGGATCTTATAATTGTCTTTATGGTTATCTGAGGATTCACAAATTAAGGAAGAAAAAGCGGAAATTCCTCTCTCTATTTCAGATGCAAAGAAATAACACCAGATCAAGGAGAGAGGGAATTTGAGGCCAAAGCACAGGCACAACAGTAGAAATACATCCTGACAATATAGACATAGTTGCTCTATGATCATGAATCAGATGAGGAGGTGACAGAAGCATAGCAGAGGGATCTGGGGCTTATAAGGTAGGAACGTCAGAAAAAAAGTGTTCCCTGCCTATCACTTCCACATGCATTTCAGTAGGATAGAAGATCCATCTCTTTGTTCTTTGGCTCTTGATGACTTGCACAACAGTGATGAAGGCTCCTTAGGTCTCATTGGCATCCTCCTCATTCCGGGGGGCTGATCAGTACAGAGACACAGACACTTAGTCCTACAGAACACTACCTCAAGTGATCTGGAGAAAGGCTGTCAGAGGTGCACAGGAAAGAGCATCCTTTGCTTGGACACTGTTAGAAGACAAACCTTTGGTGACCTTGATTATTTTTTCAGCAGTGTAATCTTGGTCTGTAGACCTTAAAAAAAGCCCTGGAAATACTTTCAACACTGAGTGGAAAAGCTCAAGATTAAAGAACCTTTCACGTCTGTTCCCTGTCACCAGCTTTAATTTAACCTATGACAGTAATGAGTGAAAGTCCACGTGCTGTTTGGCCTGTGTAAAGACTTGTAGTCATTTGTGTGCATCACAAACGGAGCTAATTGGCAGCTGTGTCAACAGCCTCTTTGAAGGAATCGGGAGTTCATTAGGCACATGGATAGAGCTGGTCTTTCCCTGGTTAAAAAAATACCCCTTTTATATGCGGCACTTGAGATGGAGCAGCATGGGGAAACTTGCCAAGACCCTGCCTGGTTTCTAGCCATGACAGTAGCCGCATTGCTGAGGACAGCTTTCATTTGGCAGTGGTCCCACAGTTCCCTGCTTCCCAAGCATGGAGGAGTGACATGGAGCTGAGAGGTCTGCCCTTGTTCGTGGTGGGCTTTTGCAGGACCGGGCTCTGTTTTCCCCTAACTCTGGGCAAAGGCAGAACTGCCCACCATACACCAGGGGAGAAACTCCCTAAATCCCTTAAATGTCTCTTTGTAACATATTTTCTCATGGGCTCATCATTAAATGTTTGCACATAGAAATGCATCGGTGAGAGGCATCACTATCATTTCATTTCCTCTCTGTAGAGTCTTTCCTTCATAAACATATGATTTCAGCCATTCAGTGGTTACAGTATCTACACCATTTCCTTGCTCCATAAAAGTTTCTTTCTGGAGCCAATGCTTACTGAAAAGTCTGTTTATTGAAACTTTTGGCGTACTGAAGCTGTGCGTGTCAGCCCTGTTTCCCATCCCCCCTTCAGTGATGACTATATAAAATTTTTATGGAAAATTGCTCAGTACCTTCATTTAAAGATTTAAATTTTGTGCCGATTTTTGATGAAAAAGCTTGGTGATTCTACCTGTATTTGCGAATCACCACATTCATAAATTGTGGAATACAAAAGACACAATGGATTAGTATAACAGCGGGAAGTTTTTGTATATATTAAAGAACACGTTCATCTCATTCCATTGCATTTCTACTGCTTCTCAAGAAAGTGACTCTCATTTCTATGCTTACGTCCAGTCCAATATATCACCTCTGCCACTCCAGCAAGTGGAACTGCACTACTGTGAACTACAAGATGAATGGGATCACTGAATGGGGGAGAGATAGTGTACCAAAGAGCCAGGTCACAGCCAACAACAGAATGCTTAAAATCAGCTCCTTAGGTAACATTAGCACCTGTGGACACAAGGAAGGATGTGAAAGTCAAAGGAAGAGGACCCAGTTTTGTATTTAGCATGAGTATGGCATAATTGTGAAATCTTTTTTGTTTTATGCTTTGCTATCTCCAAGTGAATAACACTTGTTTTAGCACTGTACTTTCAGTCTGAAAACATGACATCATATAAAACATATATATGTTTTTGAAAATTCCTGTCTTCCTCTCCACTGTGCTGTAGTTGATGGCAGTTATAGCATTAATGTCTGGCCTGATAACCCATGTCAGATTTGGCTATGGTCCTGGGGATTGGGTTTGTTAATCTCAAGAGGTCCCTCCAGTTGTATGACCCATGGACAGTAAGATATTTGCCCCAGTGACAAGTGAAGATCCATAAACTATTTGTCCCGCCTCTGATGTGTCCTGTAGATTACTGAAAGTGTGCCTTTTTTTTCTCCTCAAAAATGTGTTTATTACAGGCACATTAAAGCAGAAGACAAAGCTGTCAAACCACTGTTTTAGTATGGAATCACTATAACAGGTGGATTTTCTATGCATTATTTGTACAATTATGATTCAATATATGGATAAATTGATTCTTTTTTTTTAAACCACAAGGATAATTCTTTTAAACTTCTCCATTAACTACAAGTGCTGTTTAAAACAGCAGCTCCCTGTCTGCTTGCATTGTTTCCATTAAGTTGAAAATTCCACTGTGAAAATCAGATAAATTTAATATTAACATTTTCTTTAAGTCTATGTGCTACTTGAATTTATATTTTATTTAAGCAAACACTATTCTTGAGTCTAACAGTATCTGCTCAAGTCGAATAGCAGAGGTTACTCTTTACCTCAGCCACAACTGATCCAAAATTCGAATTCTTAGAGGAAAAAAAGTTACTTTTTTTTTAAAAAGATGATAACTCACTGTGTGATAATCTGCTATAAACCAAATAGTTTGGTTTCCTGTGTTCTTATACATGGGAACAAGCTAGGTCTAAGAGCTACGTAGTGGCCACTGGAATTAGTTTATGATTTTTTCTTTCTTTTCCCAACTCAAACTGAAATCTTTAAGAAGAGATAGTGAAAAGTGATGTATGTGCCATAATATATGAATGTCCAGCTTCTGTTATCTTGAAGAATCTTAGGTTTTAGGAAATAAAGAGGACATTATCTAGCAATCAAAACTCTTAGCCAAAATAGTGATAAATGCTCCAAATTAGGGCATTCAGAGTCACTGGTCATTTCAGAAAGTCCTGAGAATGAAGTATTGTTTTCTAACAACATTTTTCCCATGACCTACTAAGAAAATTGTGCAGCTACTACCTCCTTATCTATATTATTTTTAGTAATGTCAATGCTCACAGGAGATAATGTATTGGATTAATTATATGTGAAATTTTTATTGGGAATTTATTATTTTCTTTCATAAGGGAAAGAGTAGCATCATGCCTTCTTATGATTATTAATGCATAAATGTTCCAAAAAATAAATATAGGAGAAAAAGGGCCACAGTTTTAACTCCTTTATAGACTTAGTAGCCTGCATTTCTTTAACTTTAAGCAAAACTTAAACTTCTCAGTTATATGTTGCCTGTTGTCTTTTACATTATGTTAATCAGTCAGGATATATGAACACTTTTGGTTAGCTTCATGAAGTTCATTTGTTATCCAGTGTGAAGTGCAGTACAATTAAGCTGCACTTTCTAATTAAAAAGAAGCAAAATTTCATTTATTTTTAATTAAAAAACCTGTCAGACTATTCCCTGTTCACAGCTCATTCGTGCAAAGAAAACAGCTAATATTTTAGACTCATACCTAATAAGGAAAAAATAATAATTTCTAAATCTGGAGTAAGGCAAACGCAAATGCAGTCCTTTGGGGCTTTGTTCCTGTTTCCTGTATAGAAGCTGTAATTTTCTGTAGTATCCTTCCACCTCTTATTGCTTGTGTCTAGACATAAATTGATCATAAAACAATATTAATATTGTATATTGGCCTGGTTAAGTGTTTTTGTTTGGCATCAGGGAAGAACTTTGAACATTTTAATGGTACTTTCTGTAACACAGTAGTCGTGAATGAGTTTATTTTAACGTAGAAATAAATTGGTTACTGAAGGTATTTTTATTATGCATCTCCTTGTAATTTCTGCCAAATAAACAAAATATTCCTCAGATAATTGGCCTATTAGTCTGTCACTTTCTGGCTAGTTTTTCTATGCTGAATTAAAGGGCCAATAAATCCTAAATTCTTTATTAGCTTGCTGACTTTGCAGAGTTTGATGGTAAATAAACTGGCTCTGCATTGAAAGCTCCTTATTGAAGGAAGACAATATGGGTTTTTTTTTGTATTGACTGCTGTACGATTCAATTTTCACTAAGTATCACCATGACCTTTATAACAGCACTGTGAACTTTAAAATCCAGTTTGTATGTGGTGTTAGCTTTCCCTTCTATAATGTGGTTTTAAAAATGATGCTCCAGCCTTTCAGACTTGATAAATGTGCAGCAGATAGCCTAATAATGAAAACAAAAGGTCTTAAAAAATGCTGAGAGCAATAATTAAACATTTAAAGAAGTGGTGAATTTGTGGAATTAATTACATATAAATTATTTTTTCATTTTCTCTGCAAATTATTTCACTTTTTTAACTGAACAATATTTCTTCTAATGGAAGAAACTTCTCATGAAGCTCCATTTGGGAGCCAAACTTCATGAGAGAATGCTTCCATCTTACATGCTTTGTAAAGCCAAACATACATGCAGAGTGAATGCAAATATTTCTGGGTGTAATAGGCAGAGAGTGGAGAATAGATGCATAGGCAGAAGATGTTTCTCTCTGTACTGTAAATTTTCTTTAAATTTCACATACTTGGTCACAGTCCACTTCTTTAGACAGTCGCATTTGCACTGAGGTTTAGTGATGTACAAAGTTTTATTTACTGTTGTTCTTGTGATAATTGTGCTGACTAAAGTACACTGACTAAAGAGCACATTTAAATTCCTTAAATTTGAATTGAATTCAGAACACATCTCTCTTCCTTGAAAGTAAATTTTCAGAAGGTTTATTTCTTTTTGTTCTGCACTTTTTAAAACCAGCCGTGTCTGTGAGGGTCTGAACTGTATGATTTATGCCAGGCAACTAAAATCAATTCCTAACCTACACAAGACACTAAAAACTGAATTGCTCAACACACTAGGCTTTTGAGCACTGTGTGGTAGATTTTATTGTACCATAAGTGCTTTACTGTACTGTAAAAAGGAGAACGTAATTGCTGTGTACAACTAATATATTCAATTAGGTAAGGATAATATTTAATAGAGCTTTTTGTTGGTTTCAGTTACAACTTGTGAGTTCAAATGAGATGCTGAAGTTAGGGAATTTCAGGATGTAGAGTGCCCTAAGAATGACATAAACTTCCACAACACAGCACAAAAGCTGTTCTGCAGAGGCAGACTTAGTATGCATTTTTGCATTGAATGAATTGAGATGGCAGTCCTTAATTTATATTGATTCAGCCTAATAATCGGCATAACTAGAGGTTGTTGGAACTTGTTGAAAGAGTGTTTATTTTCCTACTATGTAGCTCCTTAGGCACAATCACATCAGATTGTGTGTATCCTAAAAGATCCAGGAAACCTTGTAATAGTTAAGATAAGATACCAGAATGGCCAAACATGATCACAAATTTTTATGGTGACTGCATCACTTCACCTTCAGGCTTTGGGTATTATGTTGATATACCCCTGTGCAGCTCAGTGAAGACAGGTTTCACTACCTCACTACTCTTTATACACATTCACATAGTCCTATTGTAGTAGGACTCAATAGATGCCCTAAATGTACTCTGAGTGTCACCACCCATACGAAGATGACCAATTCCCCAAAGTGAGCACCTGCCAAATCTTCACCATGTGAAATGTATAGAAATAGTAAGACCTGAAGGCAACTTATCTTTTTTCAGGTTTTGGTTCTAAGAATCTACCTGTTTGGTGTTTTGTTGCTTTCTTGAGGATATCAAAAATGCACAAAGCATCAAAGCTGTTTCTGTGTGCATATTTTTTTACATAATAGTAAGCTCTGACAGCTGAATCTCCAGTGCAGCTACCTTGTTTTTAAAGCCTGTTTTCAGATGGGGATTCAGCACAAAGTACTGTTATGTTCATTCCCAGTATTCCCCTAATTAAGAACTTGTGCACACCACAGAAATCCATGTGCGTGCCACAACAGTAAGGTGTTGGGCCACCTTATCTCCTTGCCTGCTGACAACCCAGATAGGTTGCCCTGGCACTGACAGGGAGCAGAGCTGTTCTAAAAATGGCTGCGGGCAGCATCAGACCTCCTGCAGCCTTCTTAACCTGGGAGGGCTGGGGCACGGGCTGGCTGGCCCCAAGCTGCCAGGCAGTGACAGCATTCCATTCCTGACCACGTAGGGAGGGCTCTGCAGTCAAATTATTCAGCAGAGAGGGGAAATCCAGCAATGAGTATAAGCTCTTCTCTGCCTCCTACAAGGCTCTTTTTATTGAGCCAGTTGGTTTCCAAGGTATTTTATTCACCAGCATTCTCCTCCTCCTCCTCCTCCACCAAGAGACTGGGGCTAAAGCCAAAAAATGAAGTGAGTTCTCTACAGCCTGTGCCAATGGGCACAACAATAACCATGTTAATCGTATTCAGTGGCCACAGTGCTGCCTGTCTGTGGTGATGGCAGGTACCTAGGCCTCAGTGGGAGACAGGCAGACCTGAAGAGGAGGATGGCTATTGGCCTTGAAGAGGTTCCTTGTGTGCAGCTCCTCGTGTTTGGGCCTGTCTCTGAAAGAGGATCACTGCTGTCACTCTTGTGACATTAGAAGCGATGCTCAGGAGTTTGTCCAGTTTCACTGGTAGTTGTGGCGCTTCTTTCTGTCATGGCCAGGCTGGTATCTCGTCTCACGCTACTGCCAGGCCATAGCTGCTGGATCGCTGCTTCTTGGAAGGGAAGCCAGTGCTTAGTCCACTGCTTGGCCTGGTCTGTCACCCCACCAAGCATCCCTTTCTGTGGAAGGGCTGGATAGGAAGCTGCCTCACGGGAGCAGAGCGACGCTGGGAGCAGCACAAAGGGGGTTTCTACAGCAGGTCAGGGGAATCAAGCGCACCTCTTTGTTTTGTTAAAATTGACAATGTAATAAGTTCGTTTTCAGATACTGATCAGGGGACCAAAGCAGACTCACAAGTAATTACAAAAAAGCACTTGCAGCCCCCCTTCCTCCGTTCTGCCATGCCTTTCTGAAGTTCTGGGGAGCAGTGTGCAAGAACAAAGCACACCGTGGCCACGAGGGGGGGTTACGCTGGTGCTTTCAGCCTCCATTGCCTCCTGCTTTTAGCCAAAAACAGCGTTTTACTGGATACAGGCAGAAGTGCTGACAGAAGGTAGGAGTGGAATCAGTCTGAGAGTTTAACTTTGCAAGTTCAGTTTCTGGAGGGAAGAAGTGCCCTTGGCTCCGTACCCAGATGGCCTCTCCTGGAGGAGGAAGGGAGGCAGGAGAGAGGCACCAGGAAATTGTCTTTGAATCTGAATACAGTTGTAAGATAGTTAGCCTACCCACTGCTGGCAGCACTAAGCTCTCATTTTATTAGGTGAATTTAAAAAGGTATGGAAAGGTTATTACTTTCTCAGATGATACATATGTATGCATACAAGAAAAGTATGTATTTCTATAGAATATGTATATTTTCAGGATTTTAGAAAAAGATTACATATTATTCCCCAAAGGAATAAAGCTGCTCTTTCACACTACTGAAAAACATTTAAAATTTTTCATTCTCCAATACTTCTCTAGCATACAAAAAGTTACTATTCTCTCAGTGGGCAAGACGCTTGTATGAGCTGAATTGTAAACCACTAGATATCTTCATTTGATAATGACTTCTCTCCACTGTTTGCTTTGTTTTTATGGTGTTGCAAATGGAAACTATACACAAAACTATACACTTCACTCATGAGAGAGTAGCAGGAAATGTATCTATTTACATAATGTAGATATAACCTGATGATTTAATGAAGAATAGAGTGACTCAACAAGACAAAGTGGGTGGATATATATGATTATTTACAGCATAGAGGGTAGGGCCAAACACAGTCATCCAGGAGACACCCCTAATGAGTCCTGGGGTTCAGAGAGGACCAATTTGCTTTCTAAACTCCTTGAATGACAGAGGCAAGGAGATTAGGTGCAGCTGGATCCACTCCTAGTCCCACACTTGGTCAACAGTTTATGCCTGAGGAATTATATGTGCACAATCAAAGATATAATTTTAGCAAAGCAAACAAAACTTAAACTATTAAGTCACTTACCAAGGATCTGTATAGGCAAGGCATCTTGATGTCAAGGTGAAAGTTATCTCCGCTCATGTGTAACCTTGACAGGCAACCCTACTTGATGGGAGATCCTATTGCGTAGCCAGTTGCCATTCAAGAGAGTTCAAGGGGCATTAGGAATGCTTACTATTTACGGGGTAAGATGACTGACTCATAGTCATATTTTATTTTCAGGTGCATGCTCAACTGGCACTCAGCTGTTGAACGAGGTGTCTGCTATCAGTTCTTTCAGCCCCCAAGTTTGAGAAAGATTTGTTGTTGTTAGTCTGTCTTAACAAGGGACAGTGTTATCAGTACTGTTGCTCATTGCCTGATCAAGGTCTTGTGTGCAAAGCTAGGCTGAAGGTGAGAGAAGTAGAGAGGGAAGAACACTGACAGATATGGGAAAGACTCAGAAAAGTGAATTAACAAGAGAAGTAGCCCATGATTTTTTGTGTTCCCAGGTCTCTGTGGATGACAGTGAGACAGGCAGGGATGAGTCACAGGCAGCATACCAGGTCAAAGGAGAAAAGGTGGTTTCAGGGAAGGGTATGCACAGAAGGAGTAAACTAGAAGTGGATGAAATAAATGCACATATGCACGCATGTACATCTAGAAGAGATCTACTATTTGATCTTCCCTATCTGAGAGCCACTATGCTTACAAATAAGGAATTTACTTCCTCTTTAGTACAGAAGCTGTCATTGTACTCATTTATGCTCTTTGACTTCATACCCTATGTTTAGAATGCCCCAAGACAAGTATTGTGTGCTGTTTTCCTCCAGTCATAGCAACACACATTTCAGCACCAATTCAACTTAGCTCAAAAAGCTAAAGTAATGCTAGTCTGGTCTGGAAGCTCATATACCAAATTACATTTTCCCTCTGTACTCAGAATTTGGTCTGTAGAATATCAACCGTTTAAACTTACTGACATTTTAAGTCCACTTGGAAAGTAAGAAATAGATTTTCTACTTCTGTGAAAGTCATCTGACAAGTAACCCAAACATTTGGTTCTCTGATTTGAAAACTACAATATTTTGCACAGCGGGAAGGTAAGGCTGAATGTCTGCCTCTTCTGGACCATTTCTCAGGTCTGTAGAAATATCAGTTCTGCTATACAAAGGAAAAAAAGAGACATCCTTGAAAAATGTGTCTTGCAAGAATTGTTTCTGTAGGGAACAGGTTGTGTTCTTTTCTATTGGTACATGCAGACACAAACTGAAAAATGCTGAGTTTAATGGAAGAGGGTTAAAAATAAATTTGAAGTACAAAAAAAATCTAATAAATGGGGTGAGTGTGGAGAAATTCTGACAGTCTATATAATTAAAAAGGTTTATTTACCTTCTTCTCCATGACCAGGAGCATAGAAAGCCCAAAGGGAAGAGAAGTGGAATGAAAAACAATATACTGTTAATAACCCAGCTCGTACAGACAAAGGAAGTGTCTGTGAGAGAGAGCAGAGGGAAGGTGGGAGAATGCTGCCTGCTGTATCTGCGTTTCCTAGTAAAATTCCAGCCAAATATTATGCTTATGTTTTCCCTGACTCCACTTTCTGGGGAGATGTTGTCAACACCTTTCATGACCCAACGCGCATGAGCAGCACTATCTCAGCCCCAGTAGACTGCTGGTCACAATATGCTTTTAGTGAATTTTCAGTCTCCTGGGGAAAGAGCGGAACCTGAGTCTTCCATTCCTTTCTTTCATCTCTTTGAGCAATAACCTGTTCTCTGAAGTCATTGTTGACATGGGATTTCCTCGTGGTGACCGCAAACTGCATTAACAAATTGCACACGTTTTGCCACCACAGGTGATGCTGACAATTTTTTGCAGCCACTGGAAAGTGCTTTACTAACGACGGGAGCAAACATCAAAAATAATGTCCTCAGGCTGCTTTCACAGCCAGAAGATTCCTGAATGAGGAGGGAGCTCCTTATTCTCAGAAACATATTAGTTTAGCCTGTTGGTTTCAGGTCGGGATTAACCTGGCATGCTGATACAAGTTCCTTCTGGCAAATTTAGATCTACATCTGAATTCTCTTGTTGTATGATTCGTTTACATCTTCTACAGGAGCAGCAGCTTCATCCAGAAGACAGGAGGCAGAGGTGGAACTAAGGTGTGAGGTGATAGGAATCTTTGATGTTGTGCCAGTGTCCTCAGAATCAGTATATACATATATATAATTTGATTGTGAATGGTGTGTGACTTGAACACTGTCCATTGCATGGCCCAAATAGTGACCAGCATGTGCGATGGCCATAGGAAGCTCTAAGAGAAAAGCCTCTCAACTAGCGTGGTTTCACAAAGGCTGGCTATTTAAACAAACCTGTGTATAGCATGGAGCTGCTTTAATTCTTGGTCTTTTTAGGGGTGTTTTTTGGGGGGGGGTTGAAAATTAGAGTGTGGAAAGGGATGGAGTCCTTTTCCTTTCATGTTCACATTTCAATCTCTTTAAAATGGACACCAAAGTCTGATGTATCAGACCTTTCAGTATCCATTTAGACAGAGTGGCTCAAAATCACTTCAGCTATAAAATCTGTGCAGTTTGGAAAGGCATGGGGCAGTCCTGCTGAAAGTCAGAAAAAAAGAGAACAAAGAATGGCTATAATAAATAATAACTCCGTGGAAAAAAAAAAAAAAAAACAACCACCAGAAAGACTGAGAGTCTGCCACCATAAACATTATTTTACAGGAAATGACAGTTCCTTAAAAATACTGGGAATAATTCTCTAAGGTAGGGAGAAAAATAACAACCCCTTTTCAATTTTAGAATTACCAGTGATGTCAAGGCGAAACCATTTTTGTCTTGTGATCTTGACTAGATGGTCTCGGAGTAAAAGTGCTGCAAGTATGTAAATGCAGTTCTTGCTGTAAGACTGGGTTTTGCAGCCCTGGTACATGCACAGCTGTACAGTATGACTGCCGATCACCTCAGCAGCTTCTGTGCCTTGTTGCAGCAGCTCAGCATGGATAGGGACCTTGAGCTGTTTGTACAGGAGTTGAACTCTGGCTTGAAGACACTTATCCTTCTGATGTGCTACACTCACACCTTGATGGCTGGCACCCGTGTTTGGGTGGGTGTTAGCTGCAGATCTGCATTTGAGTGCATGAGGGAGGAGAAGAGATGCTCAGAGACATCTGCTCAAAGTAAACCCTGTCCTCTCCCTTCCAGCCATCCACATCATGGCAGAGGTGATGGATTGCCAGGTATGCAGTACCTCCGAGGTGATGTGTATTTCATACAGATACACTGAGGAACTGCAGCTTAAGCAGTTTGTTCATAAAGGAGCCACTGGCTTCTAATAATTGGGCTTAAGCCTTGAGTAGGCTGATGCTAACTTTCTTACACTCAGGTTACAACAAGCCTTGGGACCTGCAAGCTCTGCGCTAATCTAGATTAACTAGACTCCCTACTTTCTAGGGAAAGTACAAACAAAACACAGGTCATAGGGAATTTGTGTCCTATTTTTAGAATGCTTTGAAAATGCAAGTTTAAATGAGAGAACTGAATTAAGCCCAAGATATTTTCCCCATGGTTATGGCTTAATAACCATATCAACCATAGTTTTTACATTGATAATAGATTTTTTTTAATTGAAATATGTTTTTGAATTATTTCACAGCTCTTTGTGCTGTTACAAGTTCTACAATGAGCAATTTGATTAATGTTATCATAAAAGTTTTTCTTAAACAGAAGAGCAAAGTAAAAACAGGAAAGAAGAAGGGAAAACATTTCTCTAAGTAGAAACTGGAGTTCATTCTTATCTAGCATGTTTTCATTTGCAAATAGACATGCTCCATACTGAAAAGTTTGATCCCAAGCAAAGGGTTCTTCTCCTCCTCCATAGGTTTCAGTTCTGTACTCTGCACATGAAGAGAATCCACTCTGACAAGGATATGGGAAATGGTGAGAAGAGGACAGCCTGGAACATTACTGCACAAAGCTGTTTGTGAGTATTTTGCAAATACATAGAAGGGATTTGAAAAAGGGGAACAACTTCCTTCTCAGATATGGTCGTAAGTGTATAGAGATGTGAGGAGTTAAGAACACCCTTATCCTAGAGCAAAGTGCAGATCTTCCAGCCTTGTCCCAGGAATGATAAAATAGATCTGCTTCCATCTGCTGTGAAATTTGAAGGGACTCATTCTCATTCTGTACTCAGCATGGGTGAGTCCTGTACCTCACCACAGTGCTGGAGACAGGAGCCCCACATCAAAGCCAAATCCCACATCCAGCCCATTCATCTTGGTTCCTTGTGCTTCAGAGTCCCATGGGCTAGTGGTACTGTTTAGACTGGGTTATTCTTTTGTATCCTTTTAGCTGCAAAAGCCAGCTCTTTTAGATAAGATGACAAGGTACAAGGTTTAGCCTTATACTCATACTCAGTTATGTCCCTCCTTATGGAAATAAAAATATATTACACAGTGACAGGTGTAAAATTTGATGTTTGATTTGTGTAAGCATTCAATTCTCTGTGCTTTCTGTTTTGTCTTTCTGGTTCTTGCATTTGAACAAAAAGAACTTGCTTACTTTAATTGCTTTTGCCTGTCTTCTGAAGAAAAGGGACAGAATATTACAAAAGGAGAATGAGAGATAATGCCCTTAAGTTGAATCAGGGGAGATTCGGGTTGGGTATTTGGTAAAATTTCGTCTCAGGAAGAGTGGTGAGGCATTGGAACAGGCTTCCCAAGGAGGTAGTGGAGTGACCACCCCTGGAGGTGTTCAAGCAAAGTGTAGATGTGGTACTTAGGGATGCGGGTTGGTGAGCTGACAGTTGGACTAGATGATCTTAGAGGTCTTTTCCAGTCTTAATGATTCTATGAACAGATCCTTAGTTAAAATGTCACTATGTTCTTCATAATCATTTGAGATTTTTTTGAACAAGTAGAGGAAGTGAATGTGAACTACATTATGAGATTTCTTATCGGCACTGACCATTTAGAGTCTTCAGAAATTCCAGCATCTGGTCACTGCTAATGCTGGAAAACCTTGTGGCAATAGATGCTACTGTGAATCAAATCTGGGGGTCCTGGCAGCCTAATAACTACCCGTATCTAATTACTGCCTGTAGGGTCCTGTGATGGGTATATAACCCAAGAACAGTGCTCGGTGTCACCTCTCCAGTCCTTCTTAAGGGGTTAGTGGAGGGAGAGATGGCCATTGCTGGAGAAGAATCCAGCACTCCCAGAAGAGGAGCCCAGCTGCCACCTGGTTATATGCTCTGGATTGCCCTCTGCAGGTGCCTGCTGCTCGCTGTTAACCTTATAGAATAGGCTCCCAAGATGATTGGTGAAAATATCCATAGGGCATTCCTACTTTAGACTAATATGGATGCTCATTTCAATAACCAAACAAATCAACATGTGGGCAGGTGTTTGCACAGCAGCATGAAAGCCTCAGAAGGCGCAGTGGTGTGGATGCTTTGGCCTTGCTGTCAATGCAATGTGCATGGTTTGGGGCTGAAAACCACCATACAAGCTCCTCAGGAGCTGGACAGATGCAGTGACTTGTGATTGGGCTGCAGCAATTTGTGCTGCTTGTAGGTACTCAGTGGACCTGCCATATGTGCCAGCACACTTCTCCTCAGAGGGAAGAAAAACCAAGAGCGGTTAGTTTCTAACTCCCACAAAGGCAGAGCTGTGCAGATCAACATTTGAATCCGGCACCGCAGATCCCCTTGAGCTCCTCTGACCTGACCACAGTGAGCGGTAATGGACCGCACTCACAAACTGAGTCCACTTGCTGTATTAAAACATGCTTTTCTATTTTTACTGGACAGACGCAACAGTGTGCTCAGTTACTATTATTTTCTTTTAGAAAGATTTTTTTTTAAATGTTGAGGGTGGAAACATAATTGGAAAAGAAAAATACAAAGTTAATGTAATAACATAATAAAGGCTACCAGGGTGGGTACAAATCCTCACTAGTTAGCATAAAATATCTATTCCAAGAACGGAATCCAAAGCTTTTTGTTTAGGCTCTGTCTATAACGCAAACGGAAAGTTTGACTTCTCTGGATAAAATGATCCAAAAGACTCAGAAGCAGTGAAAGGAACCTCCACTAGCTACAAAACACTAAAAATAGTGCTGCATCTAAATTCTGCCTTTTTTTTTATAAACCAGTTTGGGGATGCCTGTGTGGGATACAAAATATTTTCCCTGGTCACATGCCTGCACTGCCTGGGCATCTGAATCTTAGTCTGAATCTCAGACCATGGGATTATCTGTTTTAGATTCTTTGCATTTTTATTGTTCAGTCTGCAGTGCGACACTGAATCAAACTGGTTTCTGAATGAAGGCTTAGAACTGAGCTTGTTTTTAAAATAAAAAATCTAAATTAGGATTCCTTCAAAAAGTTTTGATCCCATGGTCTTGCTCTACTGCTGGCATGTCCCCTTTTCCTTGACTATTTGTAACAGGAAGGCAGTGCTGTTCTTTTCCAGGCAACGTTCCTGGATGTCCTTTTGCCTGAACCATGGCACAGGCTGAGGGAGAGGAAGGACTGAAGACTGATGAGATGGTGCTAGGGTATTTGCACCCAGACCCAGGAACTCCAAGCCCAGAGCCCCACAGTTTGGATGCAGATATATTTGTCTTTACTGAGGTTCTGCCATCTGATCAGCTAAAAAAATCCTCTGCACTCCAGTCATGCATTGCATAAGTTTTGTATTCCTTTTCCAGTGGCATTCTTTGCTTATGAATGAATGCAATGTTTTTCTAAGACAAGCTTACCCTCTTGTGCCACGAAGAAGATGTATTACAGTGGCATTAAAGATTATCTCACGTTAGCCAGTGGACTTGCCATTTGCCAGCTTTGACTCCTTGGCTTCGAACTTGTGATCCACGCCTATCACCCAGGTCCCTAAGGTGGGAGCAGTGGCCAGCAGTCCTGCCGCTGGTGCAAACAGGCATTGTGAGAGCTGCTGAATTTTCATCCCTGCACCAGTGTCTGTCTGACCTCAGGAATAGTCCCTGTAAATGAATTAGAGTGACTTTTTTCTCTTGTAGCTGTTGGGCCTCATGTATGACTTTCACCTTTCACCTCAAAGTGGACTAAATTTCTGACATTATTATCTAAATATATCACTGGTCATTGGAATGGAAAATTATTGTTACTTGTTTTTATGTTGTTGGTTGCTCTGGGGACAGATACCCCTATCCAAATATTTTAGTTTAAAGAATTATTTTTAAATGCACACTGCTGCACAGAGCAGCGCTACCAGGTACTTCTCTCTTTTGCCTGGAGCTATTCATCAGATAACTTCTTCTCAGGCTTCTTGCCATCCCTTTCCCTTCTCCTCCTCTTTTTGCTTCTCATGTCCCAGCCCAGTTTCACATTTGGTTCCTGAGAGCTGCCCTGCAAGAATGAAAAAATGAGAAAAGAGGAAAGAGGAAGGGCTGTGTGTCTGCGCTTCACAAGGAATTCTGTGTTAATAGGAAATATTTCAAATAAAATTGGTGGATGTACGGTCCCTTCTAGGCCTTAAAGTCTTAGGATATCAAAGCATATACATACAAAGCATAAACCTACTGGATACTGCAGTCTTTGATCAGCTGTCTCCATTACAAGCATTGTTTCTGATGCTTGTTACTTCCCTCTAAAGTGCCTGCAGCAGCAGGTGGAGACTGAATAGTGCACCGTTTAATTCAAAAGGACTTTTTCAGTGGTGTGGTTAAAGGGAAGAAAGAGGAGAAGATATCCTTCTGCATTCTGGTTTGTTCAGCCCAAAGCAGAGGAGCTGAGGGGAGGCCTCATGGCGCCTGCAGCTCCTCACAGGGAGCGGAGGGGCAGCACTGAGCTCTGCTCTCTGGGGACAGCGACAGGGCTCAAGGGAACGGCATGGAGCTGTGTCAGGGGAGGGGCAGGTGGGGGTTAGGGAAAGGGTCTGCACCAGAGGGCGGTGGGCATGGCCCCAAGCTGCCTTAGTTCATGGAGCATCTGGACAACACTCTCAGACATAGGGTGTGATTTTGGGTGGTCCTGTGTGGAGTTGGGAGCCATCCTTATGGGTCCCTTCCAACTTGGGATATTCTATGATTCTATGCTTACGTAGTCCTTTCTGAAAAAGAGTGTTGTGATAGCAGGTTCTGCAGAAAGACAAGGGGTGACAAGGTGGAAGGGATGCAGGGACACCCAAACCAGATCCTCAGGCTGGAGACATTTCAGCATCTCAAGGAAATGCCTCCTTGGCATTCAAGGAAATCAGCCCTGAGTGAGCAAGGAAGGGGCTTTGGGGACACAGCTGTCCTCTGCCCAGCTGTCAGAGATGATGCATTTCAGTCAGTCAGCTCAAGCTGGATTTGAACTAAGGACCTGGAGGAGTTAGTGGTTTCCTTGATTGCGTAGGCTCAGCTGGAGGAAGGAGTTTTGGCTGAAATGCAGGTGTGTGCAGCGATGTCTGCTCTTTCGCTTGGGTCATAAATCTATTATTTTGCTGCTCTACTGCCCCATGGAGAATTCTGGTTTTGGTTCAGTGTGCTTTGGGATCTTCTCAGCCTCATTTCTTGTTGCTCTGAGCTGATGCAGCCAGCAAAAGTGTAAATTGCGATGGTGCTCCTGTGATGTGAGGGGCTGGCTCTCCCTGGCTATCACCCCAAATGTAACTCACATCACCACCACAGCAGAGCAGAGTTTTACTGAAGGAGTCCAGAGCCATGCTTGATGTTTTTGTCCCAGCTAGTTCAGATCTGCTGCATAGCTGTGAGTTTATAGCAATCTGCGTAAGACTGTCTTGGAACCACTTCAGTGCATCCCACAGTTATCACTTTACAATTAGCTACAGCCAAGCCCATAACCTCACTTACAGAATATAACCAAGAGTAATGATATTTTATATCACGGTTCCAGTCTTGTTTTAAAATTTTCTTAAAAGTACATGTGAAATGAAGACTTATTTAACCAATATCCTGAATGGTTAACTTCAGGGACAACTAAGATGTTTATTGCTTGCAGTTTCCTTAGATTGAAAATGAATCTCAACAAGTTATGTGCTCATACCAGACAGTTTTAATTACGTGACGTGCCCAGTTGTTATTTGAGAGTACAACTCATGTTTGAACTCTTTACATGCAGGGAAAAATTCGTAGTTTGCTGTTTATGAAATGATTCTTTCAGAATTTGCACCATCTTTCTCAACATTTTTTCCATTTCAACCATAATTACACGCAGGCAGGTAAGCATGCACAGTGAGTTAGAATTCTTTTTCCTACTTTATTTTTTTCAGCCCTGTTTGTTGGTCCTCTGCACCAACCTCTAGATGATGCCATTTTCCTAACAACTCCTTATGAGTACACTCCTAATGATTCCTTTCTGATACATGTGGAAGCGTTCAGTCATCGGGAGCAGCTTTCATTTCTTGCTGTGGGTTAACAGTGCCTCGAGGAACCATTTGGGTTCTGCCAGGTTTGGTGCCCCACAGAATGTGACCAAACTAAGACTGCCTCAGTCGGCGACAGGTCTCTATTCTGTTTTACATTACTCTGAGGTAACACTAATAATGTTTGTCTGCTTCCTGACTGATCAGACTGTATAACCCTGCAGAACAAGGCTGGCAGTCAGTGTTTGCATTTGAAATACAAAGGGTTCTATCAATAGGTTTTTGCCGTGCCAGACAAAAAATCTAGACAGACGCTGTGGCACGAACAGTGAAAAGGCCAGCAGGGAAAAAAGCCCAGACCTTTAGTAATGCATCTGATTTTAGAAAGCATTCTGCAGACCCTGTGGCCAGCATGGGGAAATCTGGGGGCTCCCAGGGAACTGGGAGCTCTGCTGGGGCAATGAATATTTTGGAGGATGACTACTCAGCATACATGGGATTGGAATGAATTTTCTTACTGTAAGGCAAGACAAGCTCATAATTTAAGAACATGAACTAGCTACAAATTACTGCTGGTGCAGGGGAGTTAAACTGACTCTGAACCAAGAATGCTGTTGAACTGTGTGATTTTTTAAAAACTTTTATTGAACCAGAACTAAACTCAAATGCTATCTTGAAGTTGAGCTGAGTTCATGCTGGAAGTGAACAATGTCAGCTTCAGTCATAGAATGGTTTGTGTTGGAAGGGACCTTTAAGATCATCTAATTCCAACCCCTCTGCTATAGGCAGGGACACCTCCCCCAGTTGGAGCTGGATGTGCCCTAAGCTGAGAAGCTGCCTTGTATGGCTCCTGGTGGGCTGAGCATCAGAAGGGCTTCTAGAAGAGGTAAAAGGAGCACCGTGTTTTCCTGTAGCCCTACAGAGCAAGGATCAATAGGCAAAACACACCAGTTAATCATCACTGTAAATACTAAAGCCATCTCCTTCCCTGCAGGTCCCCAAAGCAGGATCCTGATATTGGAAGAATAACAAATAAAAAATGGCCTTGTGTAGCCATGATTACCCTGAAAAGGCTTTGGTGACTTCTCCTGCCTCTTCCTGTACAGGTGAGCTTTATTTCTCCAGCTAGCTTCGTACCCACAGCTCCCTGTGGTAACTGCACGAGCCTATATATGCATGTACATGTATATACAAACCCTTGTTGTTTTATCCCAGCACTGTGGATGTTATAATGATGCCATGAGTTCATGATTCCAAAAGCTGAAGAAATGAGATAGCTGAGGTGATTAGAGGATGTTTGTGAGCAGCGCTGACTGAGACAGGCAGGCAGCTCAACACAGTGGGTTTCAACAAGCAATTCTGATTGGTCACGTTCTGCTTAACAGAACTGGAGACATGATATATGCTGGGGCTTCTTTTTTCCTTGCTATGTCTCTTGGTCCCTGAATTACATTACCTGCAACTAATTTTCCCAAATTCCCCTAAGTTATTACTACAGAAGAGACAATGAGGTGAGGTATAGCTAATCTCTCTGTACCTGAAGTTTGTTCTTTTACAAATGTAAGTTTT
The DNA here is from genome assembly GCF_002078875.1 of Numida meleagris. Lineage (NCBI taxonomy): Eukaryota > Metazoa > Chordata > Aves > Galliformes > Numididae > Numida > Numida meleagris. The sequence continues at coordinate 96,266,369 of NC_034410.1, forward strand.
TCTTCTGTCTCATGAGCAAGGCCCCTTCCTCCTCCCCTTGATGAAATGCTCTCACCCCAGTGGGTGCTTGAGAGGAAGGGAAGAACATGCTCATGGGTGGGGAGGTCATTGTGAGCATGTGTGCTGGGGCCTGGCTAGCTTGCAGGGCCTGGCAATGTCCTCTGGCTTGCAGAGAGAAAGGAACATGATGAGGCCCAGTGTGCTTTCACCAAGTTGTGCTCCTCATGGGAGATGGAGAAGCCCTCCTGTTCTGCATGCAAATTGCTCTTGACATCACTCGCAGAACTGCTGTCAGCTACCTTCTAGCACTTGAAGGGAGCTTATGGGCAGGAGGGGGACCAACTTTATACATGGTCTAATTGTGATAGGACAAGGAGGAATGGTTTTAAACTAAAAGAGGGGAGATAGACGGTAGGAAGAAATTCTTCACTCAGAGTGCAGTGAGGCACTGGCACAGCTGCCCAGAGAAGCTGTGGGTGCCCCATCCCTGGCGGCACTCAAGGCCAGGTTGGATGGGGCCCTGGGCAGCTGAGCTGGTGGGTGGCAGCCCGCTCACGGTGGGCTTTGAGGTCCCTTCAAACCTGAGCCATTCTGTGGTTCTATGATTCAATGGTTCTATGATGGTTCTATATAATTCTCTGGTTCTCTATCAGTAAGTTGCTTGACGTACATTTCACTCAAGTGACACTCTTCTCATGACTTCAACTTCTTCTTCAGTTTTGCATATTTTAGTCAGAGCCTTGGGCTTTAGTGTTCCCACTCTGGCTAACAGTGTTCTGATTTTCAGGTTCGTGCTCTTGCTGGTCCTGTCCACAGCTGAACTCCCGAAGGCCCGTGTGTAGCTGCTCCTCCCATCCCGCAGAGCTACGGCTGGAGGACGAGTGAGTGCTGGTCCATGCGAACGACGTGCATGCAGACGGGTCCATCTCCAGAGCCGGTGAGAAGAGACGTGGGATTCACACCAAAGCCGATTTAGCCAAAAGGTGGCACTGCGGCTGCACAGATTCGCAGCCGATCGGCGGTCTCACAGAAGTTACGGAGCCCTTCGGTCCCTGTGTCCGAACACCACGTTTCGTACCTTGAGATCGGTAAGCCTCGCAAACCGGCTGATTACCGCCAGAACGTGAGAATAATAGCAGTAACCACTTTAGTAACCGTACTGTGAAGTAATAAATACTTTATCCTTGCTTTAGTGAACCTGGATGACCGAATAAAACAACAAATAAACAAAAGAGCGATCGATATCTGCAAATGCGCCGCCAAAGTGGACGAAACAATTCAGCTGTGTGCGTCCTGCACACACAGACTGCTTCTCCTGACTGTCTGCTTTGTGGCCTCCGGGGCAAGGAGAGAGGTGTTCCTCAGTGAGGTGTTCTCAGGACAGATCCTGAGCTCTTAGAAGGGGTTCTGAGAGTGACGTCACCACTGCTGGGATGCTTCATTAGAGAGGCAAGTGCTACGTGATGCCGGTGTGTTGTCCCCTGCAGACCTGGTCCCTAAGCACACCGACAAGGGCGGTGTGCCCCATTACATCTGTCCTGCTCGGCTCTGTGTCTGACAGGTGTAAGCCTGAACCCACACCTACCTGCCGAGCTGGGAGTGGACTGACCATCATTTCTGGCTGGCCTTTTCTTAGCTTCACAGACGCATATTGAGAGTTCTTTCCTTTCCACATACCCAAATATCAGAGCCAGTTAGCCCCGAGCAGGTAATTGCCATTATTCATAAGAGAAAACTCAGATGTGCACATGGTTCAGCACATACCATCTGCACTGCAGAATCACACAGATGTTTTTTTTTTTTTTTTCTTTAATAGAACCTTTTTATTTTCATAAGTGAAATAGAGCCAAGCAGCCAGACTTCAGGGGACCATGCCAGACACCTCAGAGCTGAGGTGAGGCCCCACACCAGGAAGGGGCACTGGGAATTCACATGCAGCCCCATGGGGTCAGCGCCCACAGCTTTCTCCTCATCTTGTGTAGGGGTGAAGGCTTTCCTCCAGCACTGCCCCACCACAAGGGCGTTCTGCCTGTGCTCACCTCACATGAGTGGGAGGATTGCAGTATGTTGCCCAAGATTAAGCGGACTTTGATCTGCATTAATAACACCATTAATAGCTCTCTACTGCACTGCTATTTCAGCCCCCACTTTACTCAGCACACTTTACCCAGGGACACCAGCAGAGCCTCAGAGCGGCCCCTTTTAAACCTGCAGCACTTAAACCGACAGTGGGCTGCAAACAGGGGAAAGTTTTCCAGAGAAGTCAAATATGAGGGGTGTTCCAAAAGTAATGCCTCTTATTTTATGATGTTGGCCCACGACATCAGAGGCAAATGTTGGTGGTATGGCAGTAGAGATTGAACCTTCCCACCAGTATTCTGTTTATGGAGACCAAACAGTGGATGTGAGCACAGTGAAAGCTGGACTTCATCGGCAACTGTTTCATAGCAATGGTCACAGCAGTTGTGAACTATTTGGTCACTTCTACTGGTATAGATGCTTTTCCATGCAGGCTCTCGTTTATCGCTAGCAAAAATGCATAGCTAATGGCGGCGACTATACTGAAAAATACTGTTTTGTATCTGAGAATTTGCTCTATCAAGTAGTGTTATTGTGCTTTTTGTAGCTGTAGTACTTTTCATAGAAAGAAGTAGGAGGCGTTACTTTTGGAGCGACCCCCGTTCATTCCCAGCGACCTCAGATCTGTTTTATTTTGTTCTTCCAGGTGGCAGTTTTCTTGTGCCCTCAGCTGGGCGGGTGAAGCCTGGGGCGGGACGCCAGCAAATTAAAGTTAAAAAAAGAAAAAAGAGTGAAACAAAAAAAGGAGAAAAAATGAAAGAAATGTCACGTAAGGAGAAGGAGAACCCCCCAGGAGGAGCGCTGCGGACGGACCCCAAGCTCTACGGGGCATCGAGGTGGGGGCCGGTTCCACTGAGCGCGGCGGAGGAGAAAGAGGAGGAGGAGGAGGAGGAGGGCAGCGGGAGGCGGGCGCGGAGCCCCGAGGGGGCGGGCGTGTGCGTGGCCCGGGCCGGGTGCGGCGCGGCGCTGCCGCGGGATGCGGCGGGAGGCGGGAGGCGGCTGAGGCGGGGACGGGCGATGCTCCGCCGCCGCGGCGGCTCCGCGCACGGCCGGCCCTAGAGGAGCGCACCCAGGGACGGCTCCGCGGCCGCCCGGCCGACATCCTGCCTTGGCGCGATGGCCACCGAGGTGCTGTGCGGGCTCACCTTCAGGCTGCTGCTGCCCGTGTGCCTGGCTGCCGGTACGTCCCTCCGCCCCGCCGGGATGCTCCCGTTCCACGCGGCTGCTCCCGCACTTCTTTTTCCCGATAAACTTTCGACTTCGTGTCTCCCCCGTATTTCTTAGCCGCTCTCGTTATTCCGTGTCCCCGCGCTATCATTACCGTCCGTTCTCGCCGCCGGGGCTCCTCCGCTCGGGAAAGCCTCCTCAGGCGACCGTGCCCCAGCGTGGGAGCGGCGCGGGGCGTCCCGGCTGTGCGAAGCTCCCCGGGAAAGCGCGCAGCACTTTCTCTCATTTACGGAGGTTTTCGGGAGGATTTCTTTCTTTCTTTCTCTTTTTTTTTTTCCTTTTCTTTTTCTGTTTTTCTTTTATTTATTTATTTATTTATTTTTTGAGAGAGAGAAATTTCAGTTTATTAAAACGCGTTACTTAGCAGGCAGCCATCCAGAGCAGGAATTATTTTTGGACGTAGAACCGCGGTGCCCAGCCGTGGGTGAACGCGTTCGTATCGCTCCCTGCTCTCCGAGTTTTATTCAGCGCGAAACTTGGAAGAAAGAAAGCGGGGCGGCCGCTCGGCGGGACCGCGCTGTGCCGCGGGTCGGAGCTCAGTGGGGCCGCGGGGGCGGGCGGGAGCCACGGGCGGGAAGAGCCGGGGCCGTGCGCGCAGCCCGAGGGCAGCGGCTCCCCTTGTGCCGGGGGGCAGCGAGCGGCTCCCGGAGCACACGGCTCTGCCCTCGAGGAGCCCCGCGACCCCAACATCTCCCTCACCCTCAGTGGCTGGGATGGAGGCAGCCACCAGCCGCTAGTAGTGCTCGCTGCCCCTTGTGAAGGGGGCTCGGCGGCCACCAGCGGGGCTGGAGGGGGCATGATTGCACGGGCTGCTGGCAGAGGGTGAGGGGCCCCCTCCTGCTTTCTGACCATCTCCACGCCTATGGGTCAGTGGCTCGGTGGCCGATGTGCGGGAGCTGGGTGGTGGATGGGGCAAGTGGTGGGGTGCCCTCGAGGCCACAGGATGGTGGTGCCAGGCAGACCGCCAGCAGGGTGTAGGGCATCCCAGTGATTGAGACTCCTCACGGCTCATCTGTGTTTTCCTTAATCAAGCAGAAGGTGGCTGGATTATGGATGGGAATGCTGTGGAAAATCGTGTAGGGAGAGGGAAAGATGATAGAAATGAGTTGTGTCAAGGTGGGTTTTGTTGGTGTCTCCTGACACTGTGGTATCTAGCTGTGGTTTTGCAGTAGTGGAGGAGTTGTTCTGCTGGGCGCTCACTCGTGGTGGCTTTCACCACTCTTTCTGTATCACAAGAAGTTCAGATAAAAAGGTTTTGCAGTCCTGACTCCTGATGCTCAGTCATGCAGAGGTACTTTCGCATTGCAGTAATACCTCCACCCCTGAGAACTGATGTCAAAAATTGCTTATGGTCATAAATCTTCATCTGAAGATTAACTGAAATGTAAACCCTCAAGATTTTACATACTGTCTTGAGTCTGAAAGGAAATTCTTCTGCAGAGCTTTTGGACCCAGTGATCTTGTTCAGCTGCACTTGAGAGAGGAATTAGTGACAGGACACCAGCTTCTCGCACGCCTCAGTGTGCAGTGTCTGTAGGTGCTGTGCCCTCACCCCATGACCTTCCCGCAGCAGGCCGCTTGCTGGGCTGAGGCCCGGCCCTGCTGTCCGCACCACTCTGCTTCTCTGCCCACACCTGAGCAGCCCTGAGCCAACGCGCTGCTCCTCCCAAAGCTTCAAGGAAGTGCTTCGTGGGCTTCTGGAAAAAGGCTCTTTAGAGTTCATATATCACAGTGATGGTTATTTGTATGGCTTAAGGTGAGGTTACATCCGGAGCTGAACAGCTGCCACCAGGACTCGCTGCGCCGCAATGCCTCGTGTCTCCTGCCCCTGTCTGGGCAGTGAGTGTGTGCAGCTGTGCCAGGAGGGGGAAATGCGGAGCTTTTCATTGTGTTCGGGGTCCGTGTGGCTGTGATTTAAAATGATAAATGGCTGCAGTCTCTCACTGGGGTAGGGTTTGCTGTTCTGTTTCTAACTGGGCTGGAGAGCCCCGAGGAGGTGTGTGGAGGGGAATGGCAGCCGGGGCACACTCATTAAAAATAACGTATCTGCCAAGATGAAATATGAGTCCTTAAATACTTAAAAAATGGTTAATGTTTTAATTCCTTAATACTTCAGTATTTAATTTGATTTACTTTTAAAATAAAGCATGTCATCTTTGCTGGTATGAAATACTTTCCAAACTTTGAAAATAGCACATACTTGGGAGTACACAATTTATTGTAAGAACATTTTAGGATCAGATCTGAAGTGCTGAAGAGTGTCACCTTGTGTGGGGAACCCTTGGTGTGTTCACTTACAGCTCAGAGTGAAATGTCTGGGGTGGCTGCTGAAGACAGGAGATATAAAATGTCCAAAATAAATGACTTTCAGTGCTTGTCCCCTTCTGGCTTCAGGGCTGATTCACCATCCTCTTATTTTCATGACAAAACGTTCTGCTCAGTCTGCTGTGGACCTGGGGCTTACGAAACAACTGACGGGAGCACGAAACTTCTTTGCAAATCAAGTTCTGTGCTCTGTAATAAGACAGAGGTTTGGTTCTGTGTTTGTTTTTAGTGAGATTAATGCAATGTGATATGCCCCTGTATCGCAGTAATACAATGCTGAAAAAACAAATGACAAATTAGGGGGACAGGGGCCAAAGAGCTTTTGGCAATCATGGTGGGAAGTGTTCACTTAAGTTTTTTATTAAGTTTTTATTTGTAAGTTTTTATTTTATTTATTTAAAGCTTGAGTCTTAGCATAAGTCTGCTGCTTCTTTGTTGCTTATATGAACTTCAAATGTGCAAAACGTTATTTGTCTCTCTCTGAACTCAGACATCAAAACCATCTTTCCCTAATTGCTTTTCTTGATTCATAAAGACTCGAACCACAACATTGTGGTTTACATCACTTGATAACAATTTTTAATTATTCTGTGTCCAATCGTTTTCATTCACGCACAATTCATTAGTTTTGTTTTAAGGAAAATATTAGTGTTTTCAGATGGTACTCTGGAAAAAATGCTGGAAAAAAGCTTCCCCTGGTTTCTGACTGCTGAATTGCACGTTATCGGCAGATTGGCTTTCGGAAGCCAGCTCCAGCCCAGGCACTTCCCAGAAGCTGCATTTGCTTTCTGAACTTTTGAATTTTGACCAAGATGAGGTAAGAACTGTAGGAGCTTTGAGAACGCTGTTTTCCTTGTTGGTGGTTTTATTTTGTTTGTTGTTGGGGGGTGAGCACAGGTATTAGTATTTGGTAAGTGGCAGAAGGTTAGAAGAAAATACCTCAAAGAGTTTTTCTGGGTGACAAAGTTCAGCTCTTGACTGGAAGTTTCCACTTGTTTCTTCAAGCCACGTCTTCGAACTCCTGGTAGACGGTGGAATTGCTTTTAGTTCTCCTTTCAATGTGTGTGATTCATCAGAGAGATATTGGATGAATCAGAATGATCATCTCTTCAGGACATCAGCAACGTATTAACGTTGAATTTTTGTAAACATAGACAGTATTTTCAAATTCAGTCGTTGGATTGGCCTCCTGAGCGCAGCCAGTGGGATCCAGGTGTTTATTCTGCCTTTGAAGGAAAAAATAGGTTCCAATGTGCGTGGGGCAATTTGGCTTTTCTGCTTAAATTAACAAGCACAGATGGAAAATTTGGAGGGGAAATACCTATGTTGTTTCATTAGCAGGTACTCAAATGCTGCTCAAATTATATGTTTTAAAGAGCATTTCAGAACGCAGCACCTCCCTCTATGCTTTGATGCTTTGAGTTGTTACTATGCACTTTTGAGTTGTTACTATGCACTTTTTCTACAGAGCATAACAACTGTAACATTAAAACAAGGCTGTGGAGGCAGTGAACTGTGTCATGCTCTATTATTTTTTGAGTGCCTGGAGGTGGCTGTTTAAAAATGGTGCTACAATACGACATGGTGTAGCAGTTTGCAGGTGGCGGTGTGGTTTCTGTGTGTCAGCTCGTACAGGTGATGTTACGCCACGGTGATGACAAAGCAAGTCGTGACGCAGGACCACTCGGACTGGAGGAAAATCTGAGCAGTGACATTGTATGTGACAGTACATACAGGTGCATGTATGTATATCCACAGGCATCAAAAGATGCCGATGTATTTTTAAAGTTGAAATGAACTTCACTTAGGCTGCAAATGTGCTGCTTGTTAACTCTTTAAAACTGTCCAGCTACTGAAAAAAGGGCAAAGAAAGACCAAACTGATCTGTGTTGTGATAGTGGGGAATATTTATTATGGTGTTCTGAGAAGAATGATAGAGAACAGCATGAGAGAGATTCACATAGACTTCCTGTTACATTTTAAAACCCTGCTGCTGTCCCAGAACACTCATAAAAATGTTGGTTACATCAACAAAAAGTCTAGGAAGCACTTAATGGGTAGCAAGCTAAAAAAACCCTGATAAACGTAAATGCCAGTTTGCACGAGGGATCCTAAAATGGCTGTTAGGTTTCCTTCCCCTCTTCAAGTGTTTTAGAAATACATCTGGCTTCTTTTATGAAGGGAAGTTTTGCTGTTTACCTAGTTCATTGGGAGCAGGTGAAAGGTGTCAAGAGGAAGAAATTTATGCAGCCTTGCAGGAACAATATTTTCCATGCTGGTAGGCAGGGGCTTAGATTTTCTTGTGCACAAAAAACAAGTGTTGTTAACATCTGATTGGCTTCCATTTTAGGTCAATTAGAATCCAGACAGCAGTGTTTTGGGGAGAGTGGCGAGGCAGCATTCGCCTGCTCTAATGCTCTCTGCAGTCATCTCAGGGTGACTGTGACCACCTCGATCTGGCACACAGGCAGGGAAAGCTCTCTGAAGATACATCTCACTAAAAAGGGGGATGAAATACCTACCTTTAAGTTCATACCACCTGCACTTATTTATGCTAACAGTTCTGTTAAGTGACTTGAATGCACATAATGGTTAAGATGAAATGTTTACAGAGCTACAGATTTGTCCCACTTGGCCACGTGGGTGCCTTTTTCTACAGACAGTGCTGAGACTTTGCATAGAAACCAGCAGGAAGCTGTTGATTCTGGACTTTCTTGGAGAGAGCAAGCAACTTTCCTTGTGTCTGCAGGGTCTGGGGGGAGAGCACACCAAGCCTTAGGCAGGGCTGTAGGGGCTCTGAGCAACCTGATCTTGCTTTAGGTGTCCCTGTTCATTGCAGGGGAGTAGGACTAGATGGCCTTTAGTGGTGCCTTGCAACACAAACAATTCTACGATTTATTTGTTGTGCTGCAGCTCATGGTTGTCATCTACAAATCAGGCTGTGCGTCACATTCCTTCTCTGTCACTAGAACTGCAGGGACAAAACTGAGCCAGGAGCTGGTTCTTATGTCAGTCGAAACATAGAATGAGGTGATAGAACTCAATCTATTTTGGGAGAAGAAAGCTCATTTTGGAGACAATTTTTTGAGGTGAGAATGGTGCTGTTATTGCATTTGTGGATGTGTAGCTACATTTCTTTACTAGAAGTCTAAAAATGGGAGAGATAACCGCCAAAGCACTAAGATCATTGTGTCGTGCATCTCTACCAGGGTGCTAGCAAAGGAGACCAGCTTAAGACCAGCTGGTGCTGCCACAGCAACAGTGGGCAGGGGAGAGAGAGTATTTAATGGGGTGGTATCTGAGAGGATCTTCAGAGGTTGCAGTCCGTAGCAGTAACACCTTTTGCACAGGCATGCAGAACTGCTGGATGCCCATGCTCCACCTTCTCTTCATCTCTTTTTTCACACTGCTGTGATGGTCCTTGAGAATTTGGAGTGTCCTGTTTTGAGGAAAACCTTTTACATGAGGGATACCAGTAATGGCTTTCCTCTGTTGGACTCCAGCACTCCAAGAAAAAGCCTGTTTGAAACAGGTTTCCTGTCATGGAGAGTTGTGTCAGCAAGTGTTAATGAAGGAAAAAGCCCGTGTAGCCACATAGATTGTGTAAGCCTTAATAATTTCTTCAGGTGGTTCTAAAGATACTGGAAGCGTGACTTCGCTAAGCTACTGAAAGGATGCATGGCATTATTTTCTTCCTGTGCTACAGCAGACTGGCCGATATTTGTGGCTCAGTTGTCTCCTATCTGTTTTGTAGGGTAAAACAGTTATCTGCAGCTTTACTTTCATGGTGATCACAGCTCCTCATTGCTGTCATCCCAGTGGTTCTCTGAAGCTAAGCAGGGCAGAAGCCAGCAGCGTGCAGATAAGAGGTTTTCAGAAAATATTCATATTTTGGTGGCAGAAATATGAGGGACAGAGTCTGCTGATTCTTGTCCTGAGAGGAACTGGCATTCTGGGGGTTGCTTCGTCAGATGAGCCAGCTAAAACTGTGAATATTTAAAAGAAAAAGCCCACGAGTTGAGTTATACAATATCTTTATTTTGGAGTGTACTCTTTGATGCATTACGCTCAGGATGTGGTTGAATTAATGGACTTTGTCTGAGTCTTACCTGTCCATTTCCTGTCCTGAGTAGGTAGTAGTAAAACCCGAATGTCACATAAAGGTTGCTATTCTGTGTCTTGATTTCTTGTATTTCATTAATTCTGAGCTGTGATGTTAGCTTTGATGATATCCTGTAGCAATCATTACCGTGGGTGAACTCTGCTGCAAATAAAAAGGAATACTCTTTAATTCGTTTTCAGTTTGTTGCCTCAGTAAATAATCCTTTGGATGGGAAAAAGTATGTATAATCACTTAAATCAACAACAGTCTAGTGTTCTGTTTACTCTAACACTTTAGAATAACATTTACAAGGCATAAAATCAACCGTTAAGATTAACTGTAGAAATTAACAGCTCTGTGTTTCCTATCAGTTGTCCAATTCTGAAGAGAAAGAGATGAGGATTACACAAAAACCACCCCCACAAATAAGGAGTTCTGGGACAGGCTGCTTCTACAATTGGAGTGATCACGGCACGGCGTAGCACCGCTCCTCTGAGCTCATTCATGCAATCTGCAGCTTGGAAGCTCTTCTTGGAAATGAAGTAAAGCTTAAAGAAGCAAGTCTGTGTGTTTGTGAGTGATACACCAATCACTCCCCTTCTGGCAAAATATTATAAAGCACAGGACTGCAGACATTACATACTCTGTCTACTGTTTCCAAGACACTAATTCGTTAATGTAGGTTGACAGAACCATAACTTAAAACTGAAATGTTTAAGTGGTATTAGAGTGAGGGTCAATTTTGCCCCTTGTTCAGAAGTCACATAGGAGGCTGCAAATTATTTCTCTAACTGATAAGGATCACATAGGAGGCTGCAAATTATTTCTCTAACTGATAAGGATGTGTGCACAGGATTCTCACTGTGCTGAGGGATGCAACAACTCTACTTGAGTCAAGAGGTGCTAAACAAGTGCTGTCTTGTCCCTAGACATGTCAATACCATGCAACAAACTGTATGCTGATGGGGTTTTTTTGATAGAAGATACATTACTAGAGAAATTAGATCTTGAGTAGTTTGTGGAATAAATTTTATCAAATGCCTTATGCTGGAAGACATGTAATCCAAGATGCAAGTGTAAGTTTAGCCTTAAATTTTGGTTGAGCTTATGCCAAATGCAGGAGGAGTCTGAAAGGCTAAGGAAGGACTGATCAGGGGAAATTAAGTCCTTCTCTGAATGTATAAATCTCCCATTGTAAAAAGTAATGCTGATTATAATGTTGGTATCACTGGTATTATTGGTTTGCTTGTAGGGCAAATCACCTGCTAACCTCTAGCAATCAAGTACAGTGATATTTACTCTGAATTTCTTTTCAATACATGGTCATAAATTAGAAAATGTCTGGGATGTGAAAAATGTTTGCATAGAGGCTGCACCTGTTTGGTGTGTTGTGTTTTTCTTCCCTTGTTATACTCGTGGCTTTTTATGACATCTTCCAGAAGAGCAGTTTCCCAGCTGCTGAGAATAGATTGATTCATAAGCCAAAGGCAAGTGAGAGAAATTTGTCTTCTATAAATCCTGATTTATGTAGAAAACTTTTACAGTCATAAATAAATATTAGGTCATGTTGTCATTTTGTTGGCCTCCTTCTATGAGAGTATTGTTAGACAACATTCGTAGCTGCACTGCAATTGCTGAAATGTGTTTCAATTCGTTGGTCCTTCTCTCAATGCCTACAATTTGAAAACCTGTCATATTATATTCCTTAAAGCTGCATTTTTGTAGCACAGATACTTCTAACCACTTCTACAAGACAACAGCCTGAAAAACACCTCATATTAGCCTTTTGAAGCTTTGTCAGAGACCACATCACTTCCTGGGACATGTGTACTGCAGGGCATCTTTTAGGAGGAGTGTTTTTTATGCTGGAAGTGCAGGTTTTGATTTCCTTTCCACACTTTTGCACGAGCCACTGATAACATTGGCATTTTCTTTGAGGGCAAAAATTCTATGTATCTGTGTAGATATTCATCATCTCTAAGTGCTAGTTTCCTTCAAGTGATAGTGCTGTGTGTCAAAGGATTCTGCTGTGCCATCAGCTTGAGAAGCTGCATGATGTTTTTGATTCTTCCTTCTCCTTTTCTTCTCTAGGCATTTAACACACCAAAGTACTGCTTAACTTCTAAGAAAGCTCTATGAAGCATGGCCTGTGTCTCTTATTTGTTAGCTAAGTGCTAGGCATGTGTATTTGCAGTATAGTGCTATGTAAATAATAAGTACCATTTCCATAGCTTGTTTTCTCAAAATTGAAAAAAGGGAAATCAATAAACCCTTTAAAAATGCTTTGGATAAAGTGCTATTACTCTGCTCTTGAAAACAAAGTTTCTGGTAAAGTTAAAGTCAAATTTAGCACTTCCAACATTTCACTGTCAAATTTAGCAGAACAACAACAACAAAGTCAATCCAATGTAATACTGCACATTGTGGACTATATATTTTAACTGGAAAAACTCTAATCTCCACAGTTCCTTCTTTTCACCATGTTGCTTCTTATAAACCTCTGTATAGGTCTGATGTCATGTTTTCTCTGACTTTGCTGGTGATTTTCTTCTGCAGTCTGATCTGCATTCCCCTTCTAACAAGCAGAATAAAAGCCTCTCATGCGGTTTTAAAGGCATTTTATTAACCATCTTCATACATTTGCTGACTTGGGGAAGTCTTTGTGCTTTCCCTCTATAGTAAGTGAACTACTTCTTGCCTAGTGTGACAAATCTTTCTTTTTCTTAACTTTTTTTTTCTTACCGTGTGGTATGTTGGTGAGGACCTTTGGCCTTTATTGGGCAATATTTTCTCTGTCCATATTACTATAAAAGTGTATTTCCCTTCATGCTGCCTGGACAAGGCCTTTCATATCCCTGGTGTGTGTTTGGAAGCCTTCCTTATGCCAGCCTGGCTGTGCTTGTTAGAGTGGCAGACCATAAGTCTCAGCTGACAGCTACGTAACCTTCATATTCCCCAAGATAAAGCACAGAAAACATGATGAATTGGGGTTGAAAAAAGCCTAGTCAGCGACGCAAACCTTATTTACTCTGCACCACACAAACCCTAAGTTTGTTCTGAGCTCCTTTCAAAACGAATCCAGTAATTGACTTCATCTCCTTGTTTGATGGCTGGTTCCTTTTAACTGCAGACCCTGTAATTCTTAGAAGGGTTAGTGTTCAGAGAAATTTATTCTCCTTCACTTTTCTACAAGGGATGCTTTTGTCATGGAAGAAGTCCCACATTGGAGAAAATGGATCCTATTTTACAATTTCATGTCCCAGTACAACTTTTCTCCCATGCTCTAATCTTTTGATTTGTTTGACCTCGAAACACAGTGTCTGTGTGTATGCTCTGAAGCAAACCGTGGTACAGGAAATACTGTGCACATGTAAAATGCTAGTGACACAATGCATCTTAAAATATCCTTCTGTATTGTTCAGCTTGTCATACATTTATTCACATTGAACTGAATTAACAAACTCAATCACTGTGCCCATTAGTGTATATAAACACCAAAAACTTTCTCACAGCTTTTTGTTGTCATTTGCAAATACAGCATCATGGCTGGTCGAAGACCTCTAAGTATGTTTCTCATTAATTTCCTGAGAGCAAAGATAAACACACTTTTTTGTGTGCGTTTCAGCAGACCGTTGTAGTTTATTATACTATTGTGATTTTATACAGAAATTGCTTTAAGATATAATAGCCTCATGTGAAATAAGCCACCATCAACTTTTGGAAGCAATAATACGCCACTCTTGGTGCCTACTATGCATTTATTGTAGCATGCGGACATACTGAGGAGTGTAAGACAGCCCCACTGTTCCATCTTCAGGGTCTAGAAGTGAGTGTGGGCCTAATCATTTAACAATGTATCCCTTACTGTAAAGAAGTACATATTAAAATGCAGAGGAGAGGTGATGTATGAATCTTGCTTCCTACAAATAGGCAGCTGTATGGGCTGTAGGAAGGAAATAGCAGAAACTCCAATATGTCAGTGGTGTGCCCCAGAGGATGAAGCAGTTTGAATGGCTAGAAGTGCAGAAGGGGGAGAGCTGTTCTTTTCCTGACAGCTCTGTCCCCAGTTACTATACATGGGGGAATTCCATTTGCTTCTTTCCTCTGTGGAGGAAGCTGTTTTCCTGTTGCCCTTGAAACATAAACGTGATAGGATTATTCCAACAGTATACAATATTGCAAACAGAAAGGAAAAAAAATCTTATTACCAGAGTATCCTGCCTGCATAGTTAACACATTTATCATTGTCAAAATACAATGAAATAAGAATATACCAGTTGTTTAAAATAGTAAAGAATGAGCAAGCTGTGCCACTAAAACCAGCGTCTGTTCTGAGGAGTTAGAATAATATTCTCCTGCAGGGCAAGTAATTCCTTAGTTATTCATTTTGGGTTTCAAACACATTCTTCTGAAGCACTTGAAGTTGGCTACTCCTCATGCAAGGTTTCTGTGATGACTATCAGATAGGTTCTGCTCTGTCTCTTTGTCTCCCTCTTCACAGTTTTCCAGAGCCTTTCAGGAAGCAAGGGACCACATGAGGTCTCTTCTGCAACTTTCTGCCTAATGCAGGGTCAACTCTGAATTTAAACCATGCTGCTCAGGCCTTTTTCTTTTTGTGTCCTGTAAATCCCGCAGAGTGGAAGTCTACAACCTCTTTCCATGCTTAATTTTTCTCACAATGATTTTTTTTTTCTTTTCCTCCTTATAGCCTCACAGCCTCCTGACTTCAGTTTATGATCACTGCCTCTCAGTATGTACCTTAGTAAAGTGCCTGGCTCCATCATCACTATAGCATTCCCATTGGTGTTGGGGGGCTCCTGTGATGTGCCCCTAAGCTGTCTTGTCTCTGGTATGAATGAGCACCAGTCCTGCAGCTTCTTCTCAAAGAGCTTTAAGCTCTAACTATCTTGGGGGATCCATGTATTTATTAGCTTGTCAACGTATTTCTTGTCCTGGTGCAGGCCAAAATTAGATGAGGTACTCCGCAGAATCATAAAATCACCAAGGCTGGAAAAGACCTTTGAGATCGTCCAGTCCAACTGTCCACCTATTATCAATATTTCCCCACTAAACAGTGTCCCTTATCTAAACATTTCTCGAACATCTCCAGGGACGGTGACTCAACAACCTCCCTGGGCAGCCCATTCCAGCACCTGACCACTCTTTCAGAGAAGAAATTTTTCCTTATATCCAACCTGAATCTTGCCTGGAACAACTTGAGGCCATTCCCTCTAGTCCTATCACAGGTTACACAGGAGAAGAGATGGACCCCCACCACACCACAACCTCCTTTAAGGTAGTTGGAGAGAGCAATGAGGTCTCCCCTGAGCCTTCTCTTCTCCAGACTGAACAATCTCAGTTCCCTCAGCTGCTCCTCATAAGTCTTGTGCTCCAGACACTTCACAGCTTCATTGCTGTTCTCTGGACATGCTCCAGGGCCTTGATGTCTTTCTTGTAGTGAGGGGCCCAAAACTGAACACAGTACTCAAGTATGGTCTCACCAGAGCTGAATACAGCGGGATGATCACTTCCCTGCTCCTGCTGACTACCCTACTTCTGATACAAGCAAGGATGCCATTGGTCTTCTTGGCTACCTGGACATACTGCTGGCTCATGTTCAGCTGAGCATTGACCCCCAGGTCCATTTCTTCCACACAGTCTTCCAGCCACTCTGCCTCAAGCCTGTAACATTGCCTGGAGTTGTGGCCTATGTGCAGGATCCAGCACCTGGTTTTGTTGAACCTCCTCCCATTAGCCTCAGCCCAGTGGTCCAGCCTGTTCAAATCCCTCTGAAGGCCCTTCCTACCCTCAGGGAGATCGGCACTTCCTGCCAGCTTGGTGTCATCTGCAAACTTACTGAGGGTGCACTTAGTGCCCTCATCCATGTCATCGATAAAGATATTGAACAGGACAGGCCCCAGCACCGACCCCTGGGGAACACCACTCGTGACCGGTCGCCAGCTGGATTTAACTCCATTCACCACCACTCTCTGGGCCCAGCCCTCCAGCCAGTTCCTTACTCCGCAAAGAGTGTACCTGTCCAAGCCATGGGCTGCCAGCTTCTCCAGGAGAATACTGTGGGTGACAGTGTTGAAGGCTTTGCTGAAGTCGAGGTAGACCACATCAACAGCCTTTCCCTCATCCACCAGGTGGGCCACTAGATCATAGAAGGAGATCAGGTTGGTCAAGCAGGACCTGCCCTTTGTGAACTCATGCTGGCTGGGACTTATCCCCTTTTTGTCCTGCACATGCTGTGTGATCTCACTTACTCTAGGACTGCTTTAATAAGGGCTTGGTAGAGGGGAATAATCACTTCCTTTGTCCATTCTGCTGTTGGTAGAGCCCGGTAGCTGAAGTTGAATGCCACAGGTAAAATCTCATCCCAAAATGTTTCGCCTCCTTCAGTGTAAGAAAAAGTATATAGTGGCCATTTTTATTGCTTCCTAAAAGAAATACAAAACAAAACAACTTCGAAGCTTAGATCAAAGGATCATAAGTAAAAAAAGGCTGGTGTTGGGTACTACAACTTAACAGTCAGCATTTGTATTCAGAGAGAACTCGTAGGAATTTTTCTGTCTCATTTTTGATTTAAGGACTAAAGTATTTCGTCTTTACCGTAAGTCCTAGACTGTCTCTACTTCCATGAAGTAGGTGCCCAAGCATGCTCTGAAAGCTGTCTTGGTTCTGGCTTTTGGATTTTGTTTTCAAACTGTATAGCAGCAGGTCATGGAAATACTGCTGTGAGGAACAGTTTCCTCAATCTTTCTCTAGGCTCAATGGTACCTCAAATCATAGAGTCCCAGTTTTCACTCTTGGTTTTAAAAATAAATTAAAAAAAAAGACACATAGCCACAACTATTATCTGTAAGACATATTTTGCCATTTCTTAACACATACAATATGCATCCAGCGGCTCAAGAAGTTTGAACACATGTTTCTTAGCTGGAAGTGCTGATTATTAATGAATATTATTCTGTAACATTGGCACAGTCATCTGTCACTGATTTGTAATGAACAAAATGATAAATTAATAGGTCTACACCATTTCTTCTTAATTTCCAGAACTGTCAATTGCTGGCAGAATGAAAGGAGCTAACTAGCCAGTAAATTATTGGCATGATTTTTGAAGAAATCATGCTCACATACTTTAGTATTTTTAATTAGTCAGTATTTCTTGTTATTCTGCAAATCACTGACAGCTAATTTGTTTCAAAACCACAGGAAAAAATCTGTTCTGAATGTTTCTGTATTGCATTCTTTTCTCCTAGATGATCTCCGTCCCATGCAGGATTGACAAATTACTTCTAGCAGTAGTTATTTTCCTGTTGGGTTGCAATTTTGAAACAAGTATTTGAAAAGCTGGCTTGCACTTCGGATATATGAAACACTTGGTGGTAGTCATTCAGAGAACCTGTTGTATTGGGCTTATAGGTTCAGAAGAAGGAATTGCTGCCAAACTTTTGCCTGAATACCACTAGGTTTATTTATTTATTTGACTGCAGTTTAGCTAACTCTGCTGTCTTTAGAGGATCCATCTAGTGTATGTTGGAAATCCTCCTCCGTGATCTCTTTCATTTCAAAAGAAGTATGGGAGAAGTTGCAGATTAACCTTATAAACGTTGGAACTGTTCGTTACATGTAGCATAGCTAACCTTTCGTTGGTAAAAGGCAAGTTGCTGCTATCGCAGGTTGCATGCAGCTGGCTCTTCTGCTGTTCTGCCCTTAGGTAACAGACAATTTTAATATGGAGAACAATAATTGATGTGGTATACTTGTAGCAGCCCAGATGACTTTCCTGAGGGCTATTTATGCTGTTAACTAGCATAATTGTGGGAAACATCCTCACGCTAGCTTGTAGCTTAGTATTTACATTTTTCTCTGCCTGCATCTGTTGCTCCTTCCCTTTGTTAAAAGATAAGCACTCACCTCCACAACACTACAAATAAAATGCATACTATTTCAGCTGAGGATTTCATTGCATCAGCAACAAAATAAAGTACTTTTTTACTTTGGTTGCCACATTTGACAGCATGTTTAATTCATCCATTGGTAATCATGTTGTTTTATTGCAAGAACACTTTCTTTCCTACATTTTAAAGTTGTACGCACTGAGAAGAATCAAGATAAAGTGTGTTCTAAAAAGAGTTGCAGAAATACTGGTAATTTTAGCTTTAGAATTTCGTAACAATTGTGTAAACAAAAATGTGTTCAAGTATTTCTTATATTCTAGTAAGTAGCATTTGTGACTATTCTAGCATGCAGTAGTAGAAAAAGAGCTAAAACAGATGCTCCTGACTCTCAGAATTGTCAGACTTCATGTAATTTACTGAATCATGCTTGCCTGAGGAACCCATCTTTTCTGCAGATTGGACCTGACAAGTTTCCTGTTTGCATCCCGCATCTGTGTATAAGGAGTCAGTCAAAACTTGTGTAGCTGGCAGAAACAGCATGCTTATTAATAGTATTTAACAAACTAGAATTTCTACTCAAGGTAGTAAGGTAAATCAAACATATGCTGTTTGATTTTGGTATCCAGGATTGGTACACATAAGATTGCTTAATTGATTTTAAAACATACCCTATCAGGCTGGCAGACTCTTTAATGTACACTACAGATGCGTTTTTTTTTTTTAATTATTTTTTTCCTTTTAAAAGTAATCATCCCATAGGCAATTGTCCAAGAACAAATGCTGCCAATGCCAGAGGGTTACTTGGGAGGGCCAGTGCCTTCAGTCCGTGAATTAGGTAACACTTAACATGCCATTCCTTCTTGATAAAGTTCAGTAAATCAAGTAAATCAGAGGAAAACGCTAAACAAAATTAAAAAGAAACTGCTTTTGTTTCTGTGATATGTAACTTCAGATGACCAGTCATCTGCTTGTCATTCCCTTAATTCCTGAGGTATGTGTGTATCTAATTAGGTTGTTTCTTATACTTAGAATAAGAAATATCTGATATTCGGCTTTAAACTTAACAGCAGTGGTCTCTGGTTAGTGCAAGATGTTAACAAATTAATGATGTCATGAGTGTGCACAGTGGAGAAGGAGGTATTGGGAGGGCAATGTTGAGTGCAGGAAAAGGAAAGTGTCTTTCTTGAAGTGTTTAATCAAAATTGTGGGAAGAGATACTATCTATTGTTTGTAAAGCTGTTGTAGCATTTTAGAGTGAAGTTGTTTGTTTCATGATGGTTTTTAACAAAATTCTGGTAGAAAACATTGTCCTTCAAAGGGCTGCTGCTACAGGCTGTATTATTGGCTTTCCTTACAAACAAGTTAAAAGTGTTCCTCTGACTGGAAAAATAGGCTTTGCTGCTTGTGTGGTTTTTTTTGTGTTATTTTTTTTTTCTTTTTCTTCTTCTGTTCTTGTCTGGTTCTATCCACAATAACAGATTAAGGGCCCTCAGGGATGTTGCGTGTTCTGAACAAAAACCCAAGCCAATTGCCTCCATCATTTAATATCCTCCTTTGCACTTTATGTTATGTTTTTTTTTTTTTAATTAACCACATGAAGATTGCATCTCTCATTGTAGTTCACCCCAGTTCATTGCAGTCTGTCAGTTCTGCATTTTAGGATAGTGAAGCTAATTATGTATTTAGATTGCCTCTAAATAATCAATTACTAGTAAGGTGGAGGTAACAAAATAAAAAGTGTTATGAAAGCCTTGCCCTTGTAGTGTTTGAATCTTTGTATCTTGCATTGATTTATCATTTTGAGTGATCAGCATCCCAAAGTACCTGGTTTTTTTTTTCCTTACGAAATGATGTTAGTCAAGTATAAATGAGTAGCACTACTTGAACTGTCTTATAATTTAAAAATTATTGTAGCAAAGATGCAATGGATGAGGTTTCTTTCTGTTAAAATTTCTGGATATTTAATAACAAACAGCCATATCCTAAAAAATTAACTTATACTCTTGTAAGAGAAATCAGAGTCCTGTCTATTTAGCAGGCAGGAGAGAATGCGAGACCTAGCCCCAAATGTATTTCTTAGGTATGTTGATGGAATTCTGGTAATTTGAAAGTCATTACTTTTAATTCACCCAGAAAAATCTGAAACTGGGATTAGGACTACAAGAAAAATCATCTGTGAAAATTTAATTTTATGAATTAGGTGTGAGTATGAAACACAATATGAAACTAACAGTCCAGTAATGGTATTCGTTAGGTACACATGACTAAGACCTGAGTACTGATTATGTGCATCACATATTTGCTGGCTTTTTAGGCAGTAGGAGCTGAAAGGTTTAACATTTGAAGGGTCTCTGTGAGTGGATGTGTATTAGGCAAATCCAAATTTCCTGTGGAAGAACTAGCTAGACACAATGAGATGAAGAAATCTAATTTGTGAAGAGAATAATTTTTTTCACACTGATGTGAGAAAGGTCAGTTTGCTGTGGTTAAATCTGGAAGGTGTGAAGGCAGTTTGTATGGTTCAGAAGGTGGCCAGCACTGCTGGAAACATCTGCTGAGCTGAGGGTCAGCAACAGAGTAACACACGCAGAAAATAACCAGGAGCTGAGTCTAATGACTGCTGCATCTTCCACCAGTGCCCAATGCGAGTGGGCATTGTATCTGCCCAATCTTTCAGTGTCTTCTAAAACTGTACTTGAGAATGACTGTGGAAAGGGGAGTGTGTTTCTCTCCAAAGAGCTCTCTTTTATCAACTTGTGAATGATTTTGTCTGTTAAAATATTTCAGAGATTTTTCTTTTTAAAGTTTGCTTTTATTACAGTGCTTGTGCAAACATCACCATATAAACTGTCCAGCTTACTGGCTGTGACAACACTACTCCTTTTATAAAGAACAAAACTTTGGAGAAGAACATCCAGTGGCATCTTTTGTGCAGCAGTAATGAGATATCTTGTTCATGATGTGGTCTTCATGACTTTACTGACTTCACTGTACAGTACTGAAGTAAATGGGGATTCAGAAATGTGAGATGTAGAAGTACATTATCTAGTTTTACTACTTGAAGCAATCTTATATCCTTCTGTGGTAAATGCTATAAATCAGTGGAAGAAGTATAAAGAAATGTTTGCTCCAACACTAGCAGTGCTAGATGGAAGAGCCTTAACATGCATTGTCCTACCATGTAGTTCTTCTGGGGGACTTCAACCACCCCCGTTATAAGGACAACACAGCAGGGCACCAGCAATCAAAGATTTTCCTGGAGTGCACTGAAAATAATTTCATCTTCCAAGTGATACAGGAACAGTTCTGGAGCCCCCACCACAAGAAGGACATGGAATTGTTGGAGCAGGTCCAGAGGAGGGCCACGAAGATGATCAGAGGGCTGGAGCACCTCCCCTACAAGGACAGGCTGTGAGAGCTGGGGCTCTTCAGCCTGGAGAAGAGAAGGCTTTGAGGAGACCTTACAGCAACCTTCCAGTACCTGAAGGGGGCACACAGGAAAGCTGGTGAGGGACTTTTTATAAGGCCAAGTAAAAACAGGATGAGGGGAAACAGCCTTAAACAGGAAGATGGTAGGTTTAGAGTAGATATTAAGAAGAAATTCTTTACTGTGAGAGTGGTGAGACACTGGAACAGGTTGCCCAGAGAGGCTGTGGATGCCCCCTCCCTGGAAGCATTCAAGGCCAGGCTGGATGGGACTTTGAACAACCTAGTCTAGAGGGAGGTGTCCCTGCCTACAGCAGGGGGCCTGGAACTTGGTAATGTTAAAGGTCCCTTCCAACCCATCCATTCTATGATTCTATGATTTTTATCTATTGGGGGTATATATTTTTTTTCTATATGAGGCGCTTTTGTGAAGAATCAAGATGGATCAAAAGTATTAATATAAACCAACATGGATGAGTGTTGTTTTGGACAGATTTTAGAAGAATAAATGCTTGTGTAAAGCTGTAACTTCAATGGTCTCTCGCTTTTTTCCTTTAGAAACCATATGCCTTTGTGTGGGAGCTGGTCTGCTTCTGAGCTATGCCATTTTTTCGAAAGCAAAAGGTTGTGGTGATTGTATTGCTGTCACTCCAGAAAAACAGTCACCTTCTCTGGAACCAAACTGAGTTATGTTTGAAAAAATAGAAATGGAGTGTAATTTTCTGACCTACTGAATATTGTCACAGGAGAGAATCATTAATGAGGAAGATAATTCTATAATAACGTGATTGTAATTAGATCACATATTTCAGAGTAGTTTAAGCTCATTTTATGAAGGATTTGGAGGCAGGCAAATAAAGGCAGTTAAACAAAGAACACGAAAGAAGGCAAATGGAGTATGAAAAGTGAAAGTACGAAGAATGAGTAATAGGGAAAAGTATAGTGAGAGATGGGGTAGGAAATGGAAGAAGTAGGAAGTGAAAGGTAGAAAGGAGTGAAGAGCTGACTGGCTGGTTTTAAAAGGTCAAGAAAATTAGTAGATGATTTTAAAGAGAAGAATGATATTTGGACTGTTATCAGCAAGGTTGGTGGTCTCTCCATGGTGCCCAAGGCTGAGCAGTCATGAAGGTGATGTGAGTGTCCATCTTCTCAGCAGAGATGAGGGCTCACTATCCTCCCCCAGCTCTGGGGTTCTTGGTGCTCTGGAGTAGCCCCTGCCACATTCTCATCAGAGGAAGACCCTGGCTCTGCATTGTTCAGGCATGGCAACTGGTTGAGTTATCATGGTTTGCCAGTTAAGGCAGTCCCAGTCTCTTGTTTTAAGTGTATTTCACAGTGAACCCAAGGTTTCTGGATGCAGTGAGCTCTGAATTAGGCAGGCAGCCAGTGAGTCAAATTCTTCTTTAATGAGTCAGTGGGTCTTTGGATTGTTAAAGTCACGGGCAGTCTTATCAGCCACAGTCAGCCAGTAATGATGTTTGGGGGTTTGCTTGCCTTGTGGAGAATCTACTCAGTTTTGCCTTATGTCTCTGATGTGTCTTTTATTTTTTGTGCTTTAACAGAAGTATGGTTTTCCTTATGCTTTGTAACAGGCTTAAACAAAAGTCATGACCACACTGAGATACTTCTCATAAATTAACTACATTCTTCTATTCTTCAGGAAATTTGATTTTTCTTGGAAATATTGTCTTAGTCATCTCATATCTCATTGGGTTATGACCTTATTATGCTAGTGCTGCAATTAAATCTTTAATTTTCCTCTTCCAGGAGACATGTAAAAATCATTAAGCAGTGCTGTCATACACTGAAAGAGTATATGCAAAGGCATTTTTTCTGTATTTCATGATATTGCTAGTTGAATTTGAGTTTTAGAAAACTCCTGTACGTCTGTAAAACTTTGATTCTTGTATTATTATTATTTTTTAATTGGAAATGTATTCATTTATGTTTCCTTTTTTTTTGCTCAGAGAGAAATAAGTTACTTATGTCTTAACTCTTCTGTTTCACTTCCTATCTGTGGATTCCTTAAAAACAAAAATCAAAATTCTAACTTGACTTTGCCTTCTCATTTCTACTTTTTTAAAATATGAGTTTCGTAAGACAGAAATTAAAGCGGAATTTTTTTTTGTGATCTCAGGGAGGGAGAAAAACCACAAGATTTTCAAACATTCATTTGCTTTGAGTGTCTTTTATGTTACTGTTTTTGAAAAAACGGACATGTTTATCTTGACAATTGTGAAGTACTGAAATGACATAAACTGTTGCAGCTAGGGCTGCAATGCTCTTGGGACTCCTTAGCATTTTGTCTACTGGGAAGCGGCATCTTTTTTTTATGAACTGCTGGATTTTGTTTCCTATTTTCTCATAAGTGCTATGAAGGGTAGCATAGGCTCATTAGAACAGTTTTACCTAAACATGTTGCTTTGATGTGATACATGCAAAACCTCAAACTGCACTTATGTTTAAACCAAACAGCTGTGCAATGAAAAAGGAATAACTAGTTTTTTTGAAAGTTCCAAATCGTGTATCTTAATCATTCTGATTTGATCGAGGGTATCTGACAGTAAATTCACTAGTAGGTATTCCATTTTTCTGATCGAGAAGGCTGCAGCCTGTGAAAGAAAAGAAGAATTTTGTCACTCTGCATGAAGTGGAAGGTGTATAGTCAGGGAGCAGAAGTGCATGGAGGAAGAGGTAAGTTAATGCTGAAGCTGAGAGGAGAATATGAGTGTGAGCATACAGAGGGAGTCAATAACTGTGGCAGAGGGATTTTACTGATTTGGCAGAAAGGAGGAACAAAGCTTTGAAAGATAAGGATTTATGTAAATGGAATAATGCATCTTCAAATTTGCTCATTTAGGAGGGACTTATAAGAAACTGTCTGTGGGTTTATCTGCACTATCCCCCCCCCCCCCTTTTTTTTTTTTTGGATTCTTGCTTGTGAAAATATCATTTGTATATTTAAATCAATTTTCAGGCCAGGTACAAAACTAGGGATGTGGATTGGCATTTACTGGTGCATAGTAACTGGTTTTGCTTGTTAACCCGTTTTAATGGATTTGCATTAAACTGATAGTATGTTTTTTTTGCACGATGAAGGACAAAAATCTGCTTTTTAAAACTCGTACATTTATGTTACCAATGTCTCAGTGTTAGGCATTGAAAATTGTGCTTACAGCCATTCTTTTGGAATGCTGTTGAACTATCATGTTTCTTTCACCACAGATAAGTTGTAGTCTTGCTAGGCTTTCAGAAGGTGCCGTCCTTGTTACTGCTTTTGTTGTTAAGATAAAGTTGCAGAATGCTAGCTACAAATAAGTGCCCTTTTCTGTTGGGTCTCCAAGGAGTACAGTATGTATTAACAAGAAACAGAGAGCTATGAAAAATGCATGAACTGCCAGGAACTACAGCAAGCAGAGGAGCTGTAAACAAAGCGACAATAACCTGGTACTCTTAGAGAGAGGATCTGACATGGTAAAACATCAACACATCTTATAGCAAAAAAAAAAAAAAAAAAAAAGAAATACAAAAGGAAGACTCTTTTTCTCTCCTGTTTCCTGAAGTGTGACTTCTGTTTTTTTATGTGAGCTTGCGTATCATCTCTGCACTTAAGATGTACTTTGTGAGCACACTTACCACACTTCTCTTTGTGCAGTCTAGGCTAGGCACAAAACTGATTTCTTCAGGGGCCTTCTGCTAGGTGTTCAGCCAACACAGACTGAGACAACATGTGATCTTCACACTGACATATCCAACTTCGCTTTAAAATCAGACTTTTGTGTGACCTTCTCCCTGTCTCCTTGGGAATGCTATTCCAGGCCTTCCCATCACCCTTGCATTGGTCAAATCCTGCCAGTTTCTAATGAAAATTTATTCAGAGCTAACTTGTGCCTTTTTTATTGCTTTGCAAAAATATTCATTTAGCATAAATAGCTTTAGTTCCACGTTCATTCACATCTTTACTATTCTGCCTGTTATTTGTTGGCACCTGGTGTTGCTTCTCCATCCTTTGCTTGACAAAACAATCTGAGCTCTTTTGTGGTTGTGCAAGTCTTATTGTCCTCTGCCTTACTCCTGGTTGAGGGAGGATAACCCAATTCATGTACACATGCCTGGATGGATTCTACTGGTAGTTGGCATAATGGCATTCCTGTCTCCTGCAGCAGTGAAATTATCTGCTAGTAAGTGCTCTTTTCCAGTGTAGCTATGTCATACTGGTGTCATTTGCTCTACTATTAGAGCAAACACTGTTGTTTACAGCCACTTAACCACCATGTACACCAGCATGTGTTTCACCATTAAGCATGTAGACATTCTTTTTTGATATTACTAAACGTAATCCCTTTTCTGTTTTTATCAGTCCTTGTGATCATGCAATGCTTCTGGGAGGCTGAGTTTTCTTTATGTTGACTGTGCTGTGCTATTAGCAAGCTTCAATATCACTCATATTTTTAATGGCCAAGTCAACTAAAAAAAGTAGTAAGAACCATGCCAAGATCTGTCCTTGAGGAACTCTGCTAATAACCTTTCTGCAGCTGGAAAGTATTTCCAGCACTACTCCGGGCACTTCCATTTTACACTTTTAATCCTCGTTTGAATAAATTACATGGGGAATGAATTATCAACCACTTTACTGAAGATGAAATAATAACAAAGACTTAACTGCAGTTGTCTAGGCTGGTTAAGAGCAATGTTATGTAGGTCTTGCTTTGTAAGCCTGCAATTGAGTTTTCTAACTTAGTGTCTTTTTCTTCCTTTCAAAACTTTTGTACAGCTTTACACAGAATCCAAAAAAGGCCGACAACTTTACAACATTCCTTTTTTTTTTTCCATATATATTTGCTTCTCTTCTTATGCTACATCTCCTGATTGAAGAGCTGATGTTTGCTACTAGTTGAGCTTTATTTGTTAATTCTTCCAGTATCGGGGGTAGAGGTTATTTGATCTCTTGGTTTGAACAGATTAAACATTGTTGTTTCCCCAGTGTACACAATTATATAGATCTTTATTATTTTGTTGGTTTCGATGTCCCAAATTAAAAGCAGATAAAGATCTTTATAGGAGATCTCCACCCAGATATATTTTTCCCACCCGGTGATGCTATTTTCTTTAAATTTGTGTAGTCACTGAGCTGAGCTAATTCCTCCCTATCTCCTCCTTTTGGCGAGAGGAGCTTTTCACCAGGCTTAAATTATCATGATGGCAATAAAAATACTAGTAAAATATATTACAGCAGACCTGCTGAATAATGCTAGTGGAGCTGTCAGATGTGTGGCTCTTACATTCTGCAGGCTATTTACTCGCTGTCATTGCTAATGCGCTGCATTGTGGAGCTGGCATGCTCTCATTTCCTCCAGGGGCAACGAAAACAAAGGTGGCATCAGCAGCTGTGCACCTCCATGTGCTAACAGCTTACCCTGCCATTTAGGAGTGGTAGGAGGTGCTGACAGATGGCATGAACGAATCACCTGAGAAAATCACCTGAAAAGAAAACCTTCCTAGCCACATTAACAATTAAAGACAGAGCTGGGGAAAGTTCTCATCCAGACTTATTATATCTCTTTTGTGTGGAGCAGGTGAGGTTTCCCTCCTGCAATAAAGGATGGAGGGGTCCTACTTATGCAGGATTTCTCAGTGAAGATTGATTGCTTTAAAGTCAATCACAAAGGTTGCTGGAGAACAAAGTGAAATATTTGCTCTCTCCCTTATTCTGCTTGGGTAGCCATGGTGCCTTTTATAGCGTTTTCCACCCCAAGAGCAGTAATAGCTGAGCATCAAGCTGCAATTTTGCTTGGCTCTGACTTCACTTCATTGATTATCATTCAGAAGCAGAAAACAGAATTTGACTTGGAAAGCTGAGAAGTGTTTCAGTTTCTTCCATGCGCATAAAGTTACTGCAAAGCAGTACTGGATGTCAGGGGAAAGTTCTTCACAGAGAGTGGTGAAGTGCTGGAACAGGCTGCCCAGAGAGTCTGTGCCTGTCCCTGGAGGTGTTCAAGACCAGGTTGGATCGTGCCTTGGGTAACCTGGTCTAGTGGTCCTGCCTGTGGCAGGGCTGTTAGAACTTGATGATCCTTGGGGTCTCTTCCAACCCAAGCCATTCTATGAAAGCCATGTTCTTGGTGCTGGAAGAGCTCCAGACATGGTTCTTAGGTGGTGAGTTTTAAAGTAAACCTAATGAACTGTGTTAACTAGTATAAAATATTTTTTTCGAAATATTCCCACTACTATTTTTACTTTAATTTGTTTTCTTTGGTGGAGCATATAGGATTTTATTTTCTTGTTTCATATTCTCAGTGTAATTTCTGTCCAGTGTATTTAGTTTTTGTGGTTAGCTTCCTATAGAAGAGATAGGTTTTTATGACATAAATATATATTTTAAATAATTTTTCACAGAATTAAAGAAAGATTAGAGAAACATTTGGAAGAAAATGTTGTAGATGCTGAACTTTTTTTTAACAAGGCTTGATATTTGTTAACAAGGGCAGGTCTATATGATCATATTTACAGAGCAGAGCTGTCCTTAAACAAGACTTCTTAAATTCCTCTTTTTTTTTGTTTATTCAAACCTCCTGAATGCAGATACTCTTAGCTAGTGTTTAACTGGACTTGACTATACTTTAGTTGGGTCCTGTCCTGCACTGTGCCCATGCAGGCATATTGCTGATGGCTCTCATAATTTTGTTTATAAATGCAGTAATGTTTTGTAGTATTTTTAAACTTCAAGATGTGAATCTGCTTCACTCTTTACCCTGCAACAGAAAAAAGTTTGTACATGAGTGTATGAATTTGAAAGTAAATACTTTTGATTATGAAGTCATCTCTTTATATAGATTAGATCTATATACTTACAAATTTTTTGTATTTGGGCTGGCATTGTGAAAAATCAGTTTCCCTGTGGATTCAGAGCTCTGCCTTTTAATCATGTGAACCTGAAATTTATGTTCTAAAATCACCTGTATAAGCAACAGTGTGAAAATGCTCTGTTGGTCAGCTGTCAAATAGCCTTTGGAAGGTTTGATGTCAACAGGTGTGACAAATGAATGCAGCTTGCACACTGGCAGCAGCTGACTGTAGCCATATATTGCAGGATGCAGAAGTGCTTTTAATTGTTCTTAAAAATAGTTTTGCTCCCACCTAGAATCTCCCTGAATAATTATTTGTTCTACAAAATAAAAGGGCCTAAACTCTGCCTTTGTGGGAGTGAAACTAATTTTGCCTGTGTTCTGAATATCAGATAGATATATTCTGCGGTGTTAGGGCTGATACAGGGAAGCCAGTGGGTGGGTATAGCTTTCCTGTCTCTGGATTTAATGCAATAAAGAGTGATACAGTGGTAGTGTGGGTATTGCACAGTCCTCCATACATCTTCCAGAGTTCTGCTTGGACCACACTGAAGTGTTCCCACAGTAGTTGTGCTGGCTCTCAGGTAATTATTGAATCTTTAAATTTCAGTAAACTTTATAGATAACATGAACAGCCTTTTTCTGCCTGTTCCTTACTTGCACACATGTCATTTATTGCAGTCATTCGAAGTTGTGATCTGCTTCACAGTTGTATTTGATGTACATTTTTGACAAGTGATTGCAGAAATTTCTTGTAAAATTTTATGGGTACGGTTCTGACAAGCACTTGAAAACTCACATTGTGGAGTTTCAGGAGAATTTGCATCAAGATTAAAGATTTCTTTTATTTTTTTCTAAGAAAAAAGTCTTCAGATTTTTGTATGTGTGCTTTAAGATGAAACAAACTTTTTATTGGTATGGAACAGTTAAACACATCTTCCAAACTTAGAGAAAATTTCCCATAATGTTCAGCTGCATACTAGGAAGCACAACATGAATGTACAATGAATATATTACCTTATTATTTGTGGAGGAGAGTAGAGTAAATCCAAATCACCGTCTATTTATTTTGAGTGCGTAATTTGCAGGTGCAGTTTTTCTAGAAACTTTTCCAAACACGTTCCCACCTGTTCTTACCATTCTCTGTGGACCTGTGACCACAGTCTTTATAATGGGGGAAGCACTGAAGGAATCTTAAAAAGAAAGAGAAGAAAAAGATAAAAGGAAAAGCAATTGAATTGTTGTCACTTTGATTTAAATACAAAAATGGGACACATCTTTTGAGGTAAAGATCTTCTAAGTAGTTGTCCCTGATTTTGAGCACTCTTTCATTTCTACTTAATTATTTACAGAATGCATTTTCCATAGTTGCGAATGTATATAACCTCATTAGCAATTACAGTGGACATGTTATGTCCCATTCATTTCATTTTAGAAACAGGGTAAGAGAGTGGACAATAATGTTCTGAGAGCTACTGTCCTAAAATTCCAGAAATCTTTTGCTTATCTTACAAAATCTTTATTCTTGTTGAGTTAGTATTTTGATTATTCTTGTTTTGGTGACAGTATTTGTGCATCATAAACTGCCTAAATTGCCTTTGTTGTAGTCATCTTTTCTCATTTTCCATAGCATCTCGCCATCCTGCGGAAAAACTACCCCAACAAAATGGAATTATACATACCTGTAAAAGTCCTCTGGTGAATGTGTTTGTAGGAGGATGTCCAGGAGAGAAATCCTCATCAGAGATAAACATAAAATTTGTGAAAATCCCTGCAGAATTTTTCTGTATCCGCTTCAAACACCACATTTGTAATAACTTGCTAATGTGCTACAGGGTACAAGATACACATATACGTGCTGGTCAGTTTAAATGTAGCTGCTTTTTATTACCACTGGAGGTCAGGAAATGTGATTTGTGAAAGCGAGGGGAAGTATGCAATATTTCTACTCAAAACAGGGCATCTGATAAAAGATTGACAAGTGTAGTGAACTGCTATAGCTTTGTGGTATTTGATAAAGTGAGAACTTTTAATCCTAGAGCAAATACTCACTTCCAAAACACAGGGGGCCTAAGGTTATACTGACGTTGAGTCAACATTGAATTGCCTAATGCCAAAGAACAGGTCAAGGAACGTCCTCATGGATAAGAGATTAAATGCAAAAAGCATGCATGTATTAGGAGTTGAATAAATGGATTAAGTATCAACAGATGTTAGTTTAATTACAAGCAGGCTCCACTTGCTGTGACTGAAATTATGTGTTTAGTGCATTACAGATCAAGGCAATGGCCTGGGCTTCAGCTGTCTTACAGAGCATCAGTAACACTTTCCTGATAGCCAGTGATAATTTGATAGCAAAGACTCCTGCCACGCTCACAGACCTTCTCCTTCATCTTGCAGTTTGCAGACTCCTGCTTCCCCAAATGGCTCACCATCCCTTCTTCAGGTAGTGAATAGGGATTCAGGTGAGGGGAGGGCCTTTCTCCAGTGCCTGCAGTAACTCCCAGGTCACTTGCATTAGGACAGTACGGGCAGAAGAAGCATTATGGTCTGTCCCCTGATGCTGAGCTTAATGGTGAACTTTGCAAAGCAATGTTTCTTTTCTCTCCCCCAATGCTTCCCTCTCCCCCAACCCTTTTGTATCTTCTTTGAATCCTCAAACTAATTTGTCTTTAAAGCTTTTATTTGATATCAAAAGAGTTATTTTTTCAACGCAAGTTAATTAGAGGATTGTGTGTAATTTCTTCTAAAGGAGGCTTTGCTACTTTTTCATCTTGCAGTTAGTTCTGAACGATTCGCTATTCTGTCTTCGGGCAAATTATTGCTCGGAGTGAAGTATGAAGGCTATAAAACTACAAGATTGTTATGCTAAAGAACATGATAGGACAAGAGGTAATGACCTCAAGTTGCACCAGGGAAGTTTGGGTTGGATATTAGGAAAAAATTCTCAGAAAGAGTGGTGAGGCACTGGCACAGGCTGCTCAGAGAGGTGGTGGAGTCACTGTCCTTGGAGGTGTTCAAGGAAAGTGTGGATGTGGCACTGAGGGGCATGGCCAGTGGGCATGGTGGGGATAGGCTAGTGGTTGGACTTGATGATCTTAGTGGTCTTTTCCAACCTTAATGATTCTGTGACCAACAGTTGCATATAAAATGTGAAGATAGCTTTAGGAAGTAGGTAAACTATCACCTGTGGAGCAAAGCAGTTAGAATACTTAGCATGCAAATAATTTGTAACGTTAGACTATAAACATCATGTGTAGTTTTATGAACAGGTGGAAATACTGCTTTCATTTGTAGTCTTAATTTCAAGCAGAATAGGCAATCATTGGAGCTTTTCTTTGTGTTAAGGTATTTATAAAACTGAGGTACTTTATCTCTGACATTACTGAACAGAAGTTGTCCAAACCATCTTGAAAAATATTCAAATCTAGAAGAATATTTTAATGAGTAGAAATTGTCAATGATGAATTATAAATATTAATATTTTTTTCTTCAGGTTACTTTTATTACACTGGCTACCAGCAAGTCTCCTGTGCTATAGCAGTACAGTGCCAGATGTCACAATTGTTGGTCTTCACTGAGCTTCTGTAGCTGGTATGCTGAATTCGAGCTGCTCTTTGTTTGAGACATGGAGATAACACTGTAATGATTTCACAAATCCTTCCACTTCATGTAGATCTGCAAAATTAATCAGAACATATTTATATTCACAGGAGTCAACCAAAAAGAGACCTTGTAATTGAAATAACATTCATTTTAAAAACCAGCTGTCCTGGAGGTGACTGACAGTGAATATCTGTTACAGTATTTCATTTGAAAACTATAAAACACCTTTTTCAAAAAAATCCACCAAGGCAAAACACTGCGATGAATTCTGTTAATGGCTAATATTAAAAACGTAGGTTTTGGGCTGAAAAGGACTTAAACATTGGCATTTGGAAACTTTTTGAAGTGTCAGCATGGGAAATCATGAGAGATTCGAAAGGTAGTTTTGGGACTTTTAATATACTTTTTAAAACCTGCTTTACATCTATATTTATTTTTACATTTAGCTGTATTAGTGCAGCTGAACATTTTAAGTCAAAAGGGTGAGCTCTTTATTTTTAACTCAAGTTACAGATTAAAAAAAATACGATTAATGTCTGTGTCTAGATTTTTGTCTTGCATCCATCTGACATTACTCAGAGTATAATTTCTTAGCAATAACAGTTTGTCTCCATTAAAGTTCTAGCTTTCTGTTATGCTTCATATCTGTTTTTCCAGAGTTTATTTAAATATTTATTAAAAAATGCTAAGGTAAAGTAATATTTGAACACCATTAATGGTTAGTGTCTAACTCTGAGTGTGATGTTTGAAATCTGGGAGGCCTCAAAAGACTGTGCCCATATGGAGGATGGAGGCTGCAGCTTGTGCAGCCACTGAAGTATTGGTAATAGCCAAGGAGCTTAGATTTTGGGGTCAGAAGGCTGTGGCAATTTACTATTCCATCTCATCTACATGCCTTTAGTGTATCCTGTTATGGAAATTCAGATGTGATCCTTTCCTTGTGTCTTAGCAGAGGCCAAGTGGAAATCCTCGCTCTCTTCTGCCACTCTGTGTAGAATTTGCGGTTGTTGGTGGATGTAGTGGAGCAGGTGAGCAGTAATGACATGTGTGGTAGGGACAGAGAAAAGCTGGACAAGGGCAGGCTATGTGGAAAGAGAAGGATCTGGTCAGATTTTATTTGGACTCTGCAACTTCTCTGCAGGCTGCTGGTTCCCAATATCTGAGTAAGTATCTTTTCTCATATGAAAATGCAAGCAAATTAAAGATCAGGAGAGCTTCTAACCCTCCTATAGCTGTAAAGGCAGCTTCTGCAGATTATTTTTTGAGTGGTTTACCATCTTTACTAACTTTTTGCAACTTTAAAGTTACTCAACCTGTGAATTTGTTGGGTCTCAGACCATAGGTGTCAGTGCTGTCCAAAGTACTGCTGAGAAAAAAATAATACCTTTTCTGCTGTGTATAGTGTCCTTCATATTTCCGCAGAGCAGGAAGCACATAGAAGGCCTTTTTACTGGGTATCTTTTAAACTGTCTCTATCCCTGAGGAATTATCGTTTGTAGAAGATTTGGGAACTCCCTGAGTAAGCCTTGTGAAGGAGGCTACAAGCTCTTCTCCAATTTCTATTTATTTTGTTTTTGGAGATTTATGCGCAGAAGAGTTTGTGTGAATATTGTCATCGTGATGACTTTTGCTTAAAGGTGCTCTTCTTCCCATTATCATTCAGTCATCTTCTATACTCACACCTACTTCCTTACAGGGAAAATAAACGGAGGTGGCAGTCTTGGCTCTTTCAAGTGAGACACGAGAAGGGAGATCAAGTGTAACTTCCCCACAGATAATACTTTAATATTTATCATCTGCAGTCACTTGGCTTCTGCGTGGCCTCCCACATTCTGTTTTCCTTCCAGAGTGCCTGGGAGTGATGAATACAAGTAAAGTTGGAGCAGAACAGGGTTGTGTCTGAGGAGAGGGGAAAAGAAGGAAAGGAGGGAGAGGAGCGCTTTTTGAAGGGAGGAATTGGTTTAGTTTTTATGTTGAATGTGCTTTGTGAGAAGGCAGTGTTTGAAGTATTGCATAGTTCAGAAATCTGTCCTTTCTCTGTTTGTAAAATACTGCAGTAAGGTCATCCAGATTAACAAAGGTTATTCTTAACTCAAGTGGTATTTTATGATTCTGGTTTCGAATGAAATATATCCCAGTCCAAAACTATTTTGGCTTACATATTACTTGTTAGTGTTTCAGTCTGTTTTCCAACCTCTTATTTGCAGGCACAAGTGACATAAACTCAAAAGTACAAGATAAATATTTGCACATGGGCAAGGCATAAGGATTGATGCTCTCAGTGGGCATTTTTTGAATATGTGCTCAATTTACATTAGTCAGAGAAGAACACACAGATGCTTTTCTGTTTCTCATCTCATCCATGCATACTGTGACAAAGATGGTATTTCTTCTCTATTTCTTTTTTTTGAGCTCTGTTTGAAGGGCAAGAAAATGTGGGTCTAGCACTTAACTGTTTAGCAAGGTCTCACTGTTACCAGTGGGTCTGGTGAGAATACTTTGATGGTTGGAGGCCCAATGTAGATCCAGAAGGATACAGTTACTTGTACCATTGAGATACCAAAACTAGTGAATGTTTTTCTGGACGGCCTGTTCTTACTGCTGAGTGGAGGTAATAAGAAGAGCTTTGACTCTTTTTTAAATATTCAGACAAATATGTTGGAATGGAGAAATAATTGAGCAGATACGAATAATTTGGTTAGACTCATGATGTGGTAGGAAACATTGTGGGGTGCGTAAGAAGCCTTATGTGAGAAAGCTTGGTTTTAGGAAGAACACGCCCTTAGCCAGCTTGCCATGAGAAGACTCAGCTCATGCAAAATGAAGTAAGGGCTTAGTTCTGGCCGTTATGTTCATTTTTTGCTTGTCTGCAGCCTGACTTGGAACATACAAAGTAGGATTTCTTCCTGTCTTTCAATTAATTAGTTCAATGGGAGTTACAACATGTCTGAATTTGATGACTCAGCCAGGTGAGAATATATGCAAAAAAATTGTTTTATGACATAGTTTATTTTGATCAGTTTTCTATCAGTTTTCTGTTCATCTTAGCAAAATGAACATGATAGATCTTGTTAAATATAGCTTTCTACCTGTTTTTCTTATTTTTTTCAACATTTGCCATCTATAGTTTTTAACATTTGTCATCTTCTGTAATTTTCAGATCACAGATCTCATCATGGAGAATATGACAAGTTAGATTACTCAGGTTGTAGTAAATATCATTCAGTTATCTAGCTTTTGTTTTTTCAGGCTTTGGTAGAAATGCTTATCTGTTTTGCTGCAACTCCTGCTCAAAAGTAGTCCATAATACCTTGTCTCAGCTGTACCGATCACTGCATACAATAAATTAGCTCATGTACATGCCACTGCATACAATAAATTAGCTCATGTACATGCCTATTTCAGATACAAGGGATAGTAAATTACAGATAATGTTAAGATTCTGTTAACTTCTTCAAGTCAAAATAAGTTTTAGTCTTATAGTGCGATATCAGCTATATGGCAGTGTCTTCTTGGAAAATTTCTTGTCAAGGTTGCTGGAATAAAGAAAGAGGTCTGGATGTCTTCGTATTCTTTCTCAGGGGCTGCATCACCATCTGTCACTGTTCTGGGTGAGTGTCTTCCACACAAAACTGGCTATGGCCAGTAACCAGAGGGTACAAAGAAATGGATGGGACAGTAGTATTCTGCAAAGAGTATGACAGGCTACGATGTTATGATCCAAGCTGCTTAATAGAAGCCTCAGTAATAGGAATTTACCATATGCTATTGGACAGACAAAATTAAATGAAAGTTATATTTAAGAGCTGTAAATTTCTTTATCGTTGCTGTGAACTAGACAGAAGATAGCAAAAAAAAAAAAATGTGTTTTTTCCTTAGCTTATTATTTTAAACACGCATTCTTCTTAGGTAGACTAGGGAGTTTTGACATATTTTTTCTCAGTTTTCTCTAAAGCACTTTAAATCACATTGCCTTAGACATAAAAAAAAAATCAAACCACTCCAGTAGTTGTTCTCTCCAAAATACAAGTATTTTTAGATTATAACTCTCCTCTCCAATTTCTGTTTCTGTTACTTAGCTTGTTTCTTTTTCACGCTTTGTGTATTTCTCTTGCTCCCATGCTTTCTGCACCAAGCAAGGTCTCAGGATCATCTGAATGAAAACCCATTTCCTTTATGAATCTGTAGGTTAGAAAATGGCCCATCACCCAAAAATGTCAGTGGTACTGAATGGAGATCTATCTACACCTGTATTAAAACAAATTATTCATGTTAGGTAGAGATTGAATTATTGCATTACCGGAGCGAATGTGATAGTAGACTTAATGCTGGCCATGGAAGAGCTAGGGTGAGAACTTGCTGCAGAATTTGGGACAAATCAAAACGTGAGCACTGAGTTTTGTTGTCCATGTACTATTTCTATGTCTGATTTAGCTCATGGTAAAATTAGTTAATTTAGCATAGAAGACGAGTGTACAATTTTTCTTACTGGGTTGCTACTTGAGATATAAAAATATGGGA
The DNA here is from genome assembly GCF_002078875.1 of Numida meleagris. Classification (NCBI taxonomy): domain Eukaryota; kingdom Metazoa; phylum Chordata; class Aves; order Galliformes; family Numididae; genus Numida; species Numida meleagris. The sequence goes on from NC_034410.1 coordinate 96,302,410, forward strand.
TTCTGGGTTTTACATCTACTGCTGGAATTGTGTTAATTACTAAATCCCATATAAGTTGTAGTTTTTTTAGAGCGTTATCTTACTTTTGCACTTGCAAATATGGCTAAATTTTTGTGCTATGGGATTAAATTATATTAATTTGTGCTGCTCTCTGTATTCTTGAAAATTCTGTTTTACATTATCTTACTTGTGGATGATAATTGATATTCTTGGCATTTCCTGTCTTGTGTGTGATCAGCCTTTTAAACTGTTAGTAAAGCAGATTGGAAGTTTTGTAAATAAGTACATAATAGGTAGTACTGATTTTCATAATACCATAATCACATTTTCTTTTTCCCTCCTAATATTCCAGAATACTAGTCTGGAATAAAACTTGTAGCAAGTAGTGCACCCCCAGCAAGTTTGCAGATGACACCAAGCTGAGCAGTGCAGTCAATACATTGAAGGGAAGGGAATCCATCCAGAGGGACCTGGACAGGCTGGAGAAGTGGGCCCATGTGAACCTAATGAGGTTCAACAAGGCCAAATGCAAGGTGCTGCACTTGGGCTGGGGCAATCCCAGGTATTTATACAGACTGGGGGAAGATCTACTTGAGAGTAGCCCTGCGGAGAGGGACTTAGGGGTCCTGGTGGACGAGAAGCTGGACATGAGCCAGCAGTGTGCGCTGGCAGCCCGGAAGGCCAACTATGTTCTGGGCTGCATTAAAAGAGGAGTGGCCAGCAGGGAGAGGGAGGTGATTGTCCCCCTCTACTCAGCTCTTGTGAGGCCCCATCTGGAGTACTGCGTCCAGGCCTGGGTCCCCCAGCACAAGAAGGACGCAGAGCTCTTGGAACGAGCTCAGAGGAGGGCCACCAAGATGATCAGAGGGCTGGAGCACCTCTCCTATGAAGAAAGGTTGAGGGAAGTGGGCTTGTTTAGTTTGGAGAAGAGAAGGCTCCGGGGAGACCTCATTGTGGCCTTCCAATATTTAAAGGGAGCATATAAACAAGAGGGGGTACGGCTGTTTTTGAGGGTAGACAGTGATAGGACAAGGGGGAATGGTTTTAAACTAAGACAGGGGAGGTTTAGGTTAGATATTAGGAGGAAGTTTTTCATTCAGAGTGGTGACGCACTGGAACAGGTTGCCCAGGGAGGTTGTGGATGCCCTGTCCCTGGAGGCATTCAAGGCCAGACTGGATGTGGCTCTGGGCAGCCTGGTCTAGTGGTTGGCGACCCTGCACACAGCAGGGGGGTTGAAACTAGATGATCATTATGGTCCTTTTCAACCCAGGCCATTCTATGATTCTAAGTCTGTTCAAGTCTTTCTTTTATCAACATTCAGAACACATTGGAAATGAATTAATGAAGAACTGAAATGAAGCTGTTTACAATGAAAATTGACATTTTTTAAGCTATATGTGAAGACAGTGGAAGATTTCATTATTTCACTGTGGTGAATATGCAGTCTAGAATGAATTTGAAGTTTCGATTGGATAAAAAAAGAAGCTAATTTACATAAATGAAGGAAATCACTTATACTTTATTGATGTCTTGTATGTATTTGTTTTGAGTGACAAAACAAATTAGAATGACAAATTGATACTTTAATGGGAGGGCACTTTGCTGAAGCTTTGTCAACAGTTTACGGGCGTTCGGCCCGGTTCCATGACAAAGGGAACGGAGGATCCACGGGCCCATGCCCTGGGAAAAGGGAAAAGGGGAAAAGGGTAAGGAGATGGCCCTGAGAGCAAAGAACAGCGGCAACAATCTGAGGAGAAACAAACTAATTTACTAAATAAGATATCGGAATGCAAAACAACACACTATAATACAATATAATTACAATTTAAGCTGATAAATCCAATGCAGAGAGAGAGAATGTCCCAAAATCAAGGTAGGCCTTACTCTACTACCGACGATAAGACGGCTGGAGAGCGAGGTGCTGCCAAGACGAGAGACGGCGGAAAAAGGGATGACGTCTCGTGATCTGCAAGCTTTTATACTGCGAGCTTTTATCTTTTCCCTCCGGCTGGAAAATGGTAACAGAGGAGCAAAGTACCGTGGGGACTGTAGTAGTCCTTCTCTTCTGAGAACCAGGTACATTCACTACATGATGTTATGATGTGGAGTACCAATAACCGAAAATCATAAAACCATGACAAGCTTCTTTGTTCCACCATGATTTCACAGTCAGCTTTGGTGTTCTAAATTACGTGAACACTACGCATAGATTGGCATGAACTGATTAATTTTATTTGAGGAGTTATGTTAAATTATTGCCAGCTTCCAAAGAGATGAAAAATTCTTGCTTTTTCTATTAAAAATATAATTAAAAATTCCCACTTTGGTGAAAGAGGGATTTAATGTGTTCTCTCTGTACAACATCTTAATATTTGTTGCTTGCTTGTTGTTAGCCAATTAACATGTGGCTTGTTACCAGAATTTTCATTTAGCTGAAAGCCAATAAAGACCATTACATGAACAGTTAATGGAAAATGGCCAGGCAGAACTAGTGTGCTACTTGAAGGTGCCAGTGGATTCCCAGTGGAAAAGCAAGCAAGCTGGCACTGTGCCTATGTCCCAAGGTCACCTGGCTCCTGCACGTTTATTAGTTCCTCCCATTAGTTCTCTTCCTCCCATTAGTCCAACTCCCATTAGTTGGTAGCTATTGAAGCAATGGGCTGGCTATACAAATCTAAAGAATTGCTTTTGTGTAGGAAGCAGGTAGTGAAGGGGGTTATGAGAAAGAGATGAGAATGGTTGCGGTTCATGAAATAGCTGAAATAATGGTTGTATGAAATGAAGTAAGAAGGTACGGTCGGTTGGTTGTGGGTTTTTTGGTGTTTCTTTTTTTGTTTGTTTGTAATTTTCACAAGCCTTAAAATTTGAATTTACAAATAATGTCTTCTGTGTGGTTTGATTTATGCTGATGTAGAGAAAGGACTAAGAGATGATGAATGAAAAGGGAAGGCTGAAAATTTACTTAAGAGAAGCTTGTCAGATTCATAGACAGGGCGCTTTCATTAGATTTTGCCGATGGAATTGGCTTTACCTACTATGCAGTCGTTTAAAAAGTAGTGCTGAAAGAAACCTTTGCAGAGACATGAGGAGGAATAAAATGCAGCATGGCAATATGGAAAAAGAATAATCTGAATAAAAGACGGCAATATGAAGGCATATGTCCATCAGTGTATTTAGAACTGCAGACATATCTGTGAATTCATTTTCATTAAAAAAAGATATGGAGCTATACTAATCAGTAGGTTTTAATACTGCTTCTGCCAAGGACAGAATACGATATTAAGTACTAATAAGAAGCTACAGATCCTTGTTTATTTTAATGTCAGCAGATGGATCCAGATATTGATCTAAAGACAAACTCCTTATTAGTATTTCTCTCTGAGCAGCATGTTTCTATTCAGTAAACCAAATCCCAGGTGAGTACTGATGCATATATTCATTGCAGTAATTATACGAATTAGAGATGAGCCCAAACAGTAATTGTATCTGAGAAATGTGTCTCTATGCGCAGTGGTGTTTGGGGATTGCAGTTTTTGATTTGCTTTATCTTTCTAATGGCTTAAGCTAAAATCATAGATCTCAGAGAGCAAAATGTGTGCATGTACCTTTTAAAGAGTTAGCTCAAATTCTAACTGAGAATGGCAATGAAATTATGCATTTCTTTTTTGAAAATGTGTGCTCTCAAGGGGAGATTTGCAGCCAGTGAGGAAACAGGACTGTTGTTCGCATGCAAGGCAAGAGTCAGGAGGTGATGTTTTACTTTAAGAAAACATTACTATAGATTTTGTGCAAATTTTAAGGCAAAAATAATCATTTGATCTCCATAAACATTCAGCAAGTATCAATGAATGTCAGTGGGTCAATTTTTTTTCTGTGTGGATGAATTCAGTGACACATCTTTGGTTCATCCGCACCTCCATGTCAGACATCACTCGGACAGACTGCCCCTCTGCTGTTACCTGTCACGTGGCAAAAAAATGTAACAGAATATTGGTGAATCTCTACTGCCATACTACCAGCATCCACACCTGATGTCATAGGCCAACATAGTAAAATAGGAGGCATTAATTTCCTCCTATTTTTTATAGAGTTGGAAATTATTTGTGCATTTTTCAGTCCTTTTTTATTTTTTTAAGAAAAAAAGAAAAATAGAAGAAGTAGGAGCTGATTGCATAATATGTATGAGTTCATGCTGTCTGGTAGTTTGCCATTGAAATTTCACGCCCTGCAGGGATTAACCTATCTGTCATTATGTGACATCTGACATGCCTCACTATGAATTATTGTAACTTGCTCTGTTTTTTTTTTAGTTAATCACAGATTCATATTTCAGAGATTAAAAACAAAACAGAAAAAAACTCTGTCAGAACACTCTCCCAAACAAAGTTTTTCTCTTTAGAAGAGCTAGTTGGGAAATTTCCTAAAATAAGTTTCCTCATTGAGAGTTGCCAGTTCACTAAAACAGTGCCCCTTCTATCTGCTTCCACTGAGTAACATTCGCTGCCATGAGTTTCTAACGCAGTTCAGGGAGGCTTTCCTTTCGAACCCACTTTTCCTTTAGCTTACAAGTTTGCCACTAATGAGGGAGATTGGGCAACTGTGTTTTGCCCAATATAACTCTAGGTAAGTGTTCTTTAGACTTCTCACTCCTGATCAGTCTGGATGTTGGTTTGGGTGCCATGGCTAAAAATGATGCCCAAGTTGAGCTCCCAAGTTTGAATTTTCAGACTCTCAGCAAATGATTTTGTTTGACAATGGACCTTTTTAACCCCTGTTCCAGTAGAATTTTATAGAAGGTCATACTTTTCCATGGAATTTCTGCTGATTGGCTTACATGTACTTTGAGTTTCTCAAATGTGATATGTGTGTCACTAATGCATTTTGTATTGGCTTTGGAGGTGGGGTTGCTGATAAAGAGGCAAATTTTCCTGTTTCAGATAATTAGTTCACTTAATCCTGCATATAAATAACTCCTCCTTCCCGCTTGGTGTGCTCTGCCCTTCAGCTGTCTTTTTATAGAATCTTCCGGTTTCCTTAATCAAACAATTAATCTCTCCTAATCTTGACAAAGATAGTCAACTTCACTCCCCCGGCAATATACTCTGTGAACTACCTCCAGTGTTTTGTTAGTATTCTAGCAGTCCAAAACTAAATGCTTATATCCAGAGTCAATGGCAAAAGAGACATATACACAGGGCTATTACAGACTCTTTAACTGAGAGCCAATTCACATAAAACATTATTTAAATGTAAATAATGTGATGGAAAAAGATTACACAGACCATGTCACAAGTTTGTATTGTGTAGTGATGATGAATAACAGTATAAATATCTCAAAAGAGTTCTTGTGAGCTTTTTGGGGGGTTTGGGAGTTTTTGGAATGCATGTAAAGGTTTATGTTCTCTCATTCTGAGATCACGACATTTGCTTGGTATTTCTGTGAAGAGAAAATCCAGTAGTTTGAGGTCACTGTTTTCCTAGAGTACAAACTGACAGGAATATGCGCAATTGCTTTGGAACTCTAGTAGCTTTCATAAGATCATAGAATCATGGAATCCTTAGAGTTGGAGGGGACCTTTAAAGGTCATCTAGTCCAACTCTCCTGCAATGAACAGGGACATCCACAGCTAGATCAGGTCACCCAGAGCCTGGTGTATCCTGGCCCTGAAAGTCTCCAGGGACAGGGCATCCACCACATCACTGGATAACCTGTTCCAGAACCTCACCACCCTTACAGTAAAAGATCACCTCAGTGCCTTCTCTTCATCAGGCTGAACAGCCCCAACTCTTTCAGCCTGTCCTTGCAGGAGAGGTGTTCCATCCCTTGGATCACTTTTGTGGCCCTCCTCTGGAAGTGCTCCAGCAGGTCCGTGCCTCTCCTGTACTGAGGACTCCACATCTGAATGCAGTACTCCAGGTGAAGTCTCACCAGCACAGAGTAGAGGCGCAGGATCACCTCCCTCACCCTGCTGGCCGTGCTTCTTTTGATATAGTCCAGGATACAGTTGGCTTTCTGGGCTGCAAGGGCATGTTGCTGGCTCATGTCCAGTTTCCCATCCACCAGTACCTCCCGGTCCTTTTTGACAGCTCTGTGCTCAATCCTTTCATCCTCCAGCTTGATTTGGTAGTGGATGTTTCAACCCAGGTGCAAGACCTTGATAAAAGATGGTTAGCAATGAAAGTAACTTGCTTGCTGCAAAAAATGAGTAGTGTTAATGTGTCATCACGATACAGTTCTTAGCATGTTTGCAAAGGGTACAGGGAGAAAATCAACTGGCTTTTCATCACAAAGTAGAGTTAGAAGGACAAACTTAGTCATCATACCTGATGTGATACATGACAAATTTTGATCTCCAGATATTGAGATATCTTAATCCACATTTACTGTGGGGGGGTATGTTTGAAACATTGTATAACAAAATTCCAGCTACTCATTATTATTAATTTGTCCTGGTTTCTAATTACATGAGGCATCCAAACATGTTGTTAGACTACATGAAATATATTGATGCAAGAGAATATCTGGTTTAGCCTGCAGTGTGTGCAAGCACATGTACATGTATCATTGTATTATTATTATTTTTTTTATTACCTTTGTTAGGGGGATATTCTTTGGGTTCTGTTTCTTTGGTGTTGCTGCTGGTGGTGTTTCAAGAACACAAAGGGAAAAAAAGCGTTCCAGGAATAGCTTAAGTGCAGAATGCAGAATTGATTTCTGCTTATTATAACCTCAGTGCTCTGCATCCCTTCTTTCCATAAAAAACATCCTTTATTTTTTATTCTTCATAGTCACATACTTCTCCAAATTTCTTTGAGGTATGTGAGTAGCACAAACTATGGGGTCCTTGAATCTTCCTTCAGCTATACATTTGCATTATCTAAAACTAACCTCTCTTGTCAGCGCATGTTTTACATCTAGCTGAGTTTGTTGATGGTGTTTGTGGTAAGGTGTTTTGTGTCCTTATGCTTCTGGGTGGAAGTGAGGAGCATCCACTTCTCTTTTGTATCCCTATGAACCAGAGAAGTTGCTACTTTCTGGAAACAAGCAGCTTGACCCGGTTGACTTGGAGTTTTTGTAGAGGAATGGATTGAATGGAAACATGTAAAAAACCACTATTCAGAGCGTCTTTTGAAATTTATTGTCTCAATTTTTCAAAGAGTATTTTTCTGTCAAGTTGTTGTTTCTCCTGTGGGATTAATAATAGGAACAAACAGGCTAGTTCAGGAACACTGAAATTATGTCAGTGCTGTAGTGTTAATTTACTGTCTGTTTTCTTGTTTGGGTGCTCTATCCTTAGCAGCTCTGAGGCTTTGTATTGAAACAGTCTTGGAATTTGACTTGTACTCCATTTGTAGCAGCAGATGGTCTTTCAAATGCACAGATCTGAATTCAAGAAATGTGGATGAATCTGTTTAAATCTGAAAGAGAAGAATTTGACTTTTTGTTGTACTTTGGTAAATGGAAGTTTGCCCAGGTTAAAGGCTTTAGGATTTGGCTCAATATTTATTTTAAATCTTGATTTCCCAGACATAAACTGTTCTAATGGAAGTATTCAGATATTTGAGAATATGCTGCAATTGTATTTTTGTATGCTCCGGATGTACTTTAAAAAGAAATCACAGATGTTTGAACCATGAAGTGTACTTCTCCTGAGGCAAACATATCCTGTGTTGCAGTAATACAATGTGCCTACCTGGTGGGGAGATTTGTATTGTTCTGAGGGGGATTTTTTTCTTCTCCTCCCTCCTCTCCTAAGCCCAAGTCCACTGAGAAATTATCAGAGGTACAGAGTGCATCTTTTTTTTGCAGTATTCTGAAACTAAGTTTGGTAAAAATGTAATGTTGGATAGAATCAGAAATTACTCATTTGATACTGACTTAAAACTACAGACTTCATAATTGTATCTGAGATGATCTGTCATTTTCAGTACCGTGTTTACCTTCTATGGTCTTATTTGTGTTTTTCTTCTTCTGTGCAATAAGTGCAGATGGGGCTGAGGTGGAATGTTTGGGTACCGTTAGCGCCCAAGTTTTACCAAGATTAAGGATTTCTTTAAGTTTAAAAGTTTTGATCTTGAAAGAAGCATTGATTTAGAGCTTGGCTAATTCTTGGCCTATAATTTTTCAAAAATAAGCATAAAAACACAAAAAAACTTTTAGATGTTGAATTTGGAGGGAAGTGATATTTCCTCACTCACAGCATCTGAAGCTAATTTGAAATCTACTGATTCTGCTGCCTGCAAATAAACTGAAAGTCTAATTCAACATGTGGGCAGGGTATTATTTTTGGAAATCCTGAGGACCAATGAAAAAATGGAGTGGAGGACCCACTTTTCTTTACTCCTCTGCACAGGGTTGTTGGAGGAGAATGGAAGCTTTCTTCTGAAATGTCAGATTTATTATGCAGAGATCACACAAAAAAGGGTGGGGGTCAGATTCAGATTGCCAACTTTTCCTAACCACAAAACAGGATGTGCTCCCCTCTCCCTACTCCAGGACTCTATGTAATAATCAAACCATTCATACACATTTCAATCAGCATTTTAATACTTGCCTTTTTTTAACTCTTCAAGTATTTCTGAGTTACAAACTGATAAATTGCTTTTGGCTCACAAGGTTGGCATTCGTTTTCAGAAAAATAATTGCATTTTTGGCAGGAGAGATAAGCTAAATAAACAAAAATGTAGAAATTGAATTATGAGTCTGTCCCATGAAATATGGGTGTGCAGGATTGGCCTATTAACTGCTCATTTGGATGAGCTTCTTGTAGTACTTGTTGTTTCCTTGAGGCTCAGGTAAGCCTTGCTGCAGGTTTTGTGTTATTAACTGTGATTAGCTTGTTTGAGATCATTATGTGATGTTTATTGTAATTTTATCGTTTAATTTAGAACTGTGATGTATCTGGAATGCTGTGAATTTTGGAGGAATAAAGCAAGATGGGGCAACGAGAAGGAGAGACCTCATGAACTCCTTTTTAATTTAGAGAATGAAGAAAAAGCACTTAGTTGTTTGGAGTAAAGTATGAATTTCCTTCCACTCTCTCTGTAAAACCTAGGTTTTTTCTCTTACTAGATAGTGACACCAAACCTAAATATAAACTAGCCTGTTACCTTAAAATGCAAGACAACCAGGAAAGCAAACACACTCATTTCTCAAATGAGCATCATCTTGCACAATTCTGAGGTGAGTGCCAAAAATTTTGGAGTTTAATCATAAATGCAGAAATAACCATAGGTTTTAGACAAGATACAGTTGAGGATGCTGAGGAAATCTAATACTAGAATAATGGTTTCCTTTAATGCAGTCTACTATTAACAAACATGTTCTTACATGTATTTTTCTACTTGAATGAAAGCATCCTGGTTATAGGACAGTCTTGTTTTTAAAGCCTGTGTAAGGCTGCTAATGAAGGCGTTGGGAGGCAGGTGAAGAGTGTTAGCTCTGTCATAATGGGGCATATAAGTAGTATTGTCCTCTGGTGCTGGAGCTGCATCCATGGAGTGCTACTCTTCCTCCTACCACTTCCATTTATCTCAAAAAGCATGGCAGTGTTTGACACATACACATCTTTTCCTGCCAGTTGACGAGACACCGCAGTGGTCAGCATAGCATAAGAAAATGAACAGAGTAGGAATTAGTGACTGGCTCATGCAGAAAATGATGCAAGTAGTAAGGGAAGATAAATAGGGAAAATGGTTCAAATATGACTGGGAGAGAGATTTTTCTACTTTAGGGTTCCCTGTAGCTTTAATGTGATTCAAAGATAACTGATTTGGGTCTGAAATCTTGCTTGTACATACATCTGCCACTTCTTTGGAGAAGAGACCAGAGTATTTCTTTCTTGAGAGGTAGTGCTCTTGGAACTGCAGGTGTAGGTTTAGGACCTTGGGGTCAGTTTGCTCCCATATAAACGTGGTAAAGTCAACTCTTTTTCTGTGGTTTGGTTTCTTATATGTGTAAAACAGGTAAGGATATTTCCCTTTCTCCTAACTTAAGTAGTCTTGTTTACTGAAGGTGCCTGCTCTTTCAGGCGCATTGGAGTACCCCATAAGAAGGTACTAATCCTGCTTGAAATACCAAAATGATTTCCATGTACTTTTTTCTGTTCCATGCACTTTCGGAGAGACAATTTGGTGTGTGCGTCTGTTTGATAATTATTATAAAACACTTTTCTTTCTAATATTCCACAGAAGTGTTGGGAATTTCCACACTTTACTCCTTTCCTTTTGATCTTTAAAATTATTTCTTCAGAGAAATCTGGACCCAGGTGAAGAGGAATGAACAAATTTAAGGAAGGATAAGAAACAAAATGTAAAACGTCATTTTGATTTTTAATATGAAGAGAGAGAGTTGACTTTGGTACTTTTCATGAAAAGCCTAAAGGCTGTTACATTCCCAATTATTTCACTGCTCGTGTGCCACTGACATTTTCTCTCCTCTCTACCTTCTCAGCAGTGATGCGCTGTGTTGTACTCATGCTGATGATGGGACAAGGTACCTTTTAAGAGTCTTGGTCTTTAGTATATAGTAGTTTGGGTTTTTCAGAGCATTGAGATGTCTGTCTTCATGTGTATAAGATATAAATTTCACCTCAGCTTAATAGCTGAAGTGAAAATATCATCACACATCCTCATTTTCTAGCCCTAAAGAAGACTCTTTTCCTGCATATAGACAGTGTGGAAACTGGTGCCTGTGCATCTGAACATGTTACAGAATATTTCCACATATTCTACGTGTACAAATATACAAGCTGAAAATAAGTCAGTAGTGTTCTGGATATTTTTTTTAAGCAATTATCTAAAAAACAGAGCATTTACTAGGGATCAAAATTGGGCAGGATTGTGCTAGAACTGTTCTCAAAGTGGAATCCTGAGAATCTTCTAAATTTGTAGAAATTTGGTGGTAGTGTTGACATACAGTATTTCTTACAGAAAAGCTATATTTTTGTGAGTAGGCACTGATGCCTTAATCAAAGAGTAAATGAATTATTGCAATCATATACTTACAATCTATTGCTGATTATGAAAACACACCGACACTAGCTTTCTTTAATGTACATTGATCTCAGGATCAGGGGTTTAATTTTTTTATGGTGTATTTTCTTGTAGCTATGGTTAAATTGGAAGTTTTAGATTCAGGACAATTTAGTTCTCAAAATTCTTTCAGTGATAAAAGAAAATTGTAGGACTCTTGAATATTCAAAATGAACTACACCAATTGCTTGATGTGCTTTAAAGCTAATTGCAATTATGGGGGAGATTTGTAGGGATGGATAAGGTGGGAAAAAGTTTCACAGCTGGAGTTTCTATGCCATAAATGTTTCAGGCATTATTTATTCCTTTTTTTAAATTGAAAAATAATCTTCACTTTTCGTGGTTTTAAAAATAAATAAACCAATTTATTTCAGTTAATTATTTTAAACCATAAGTAATACTGCTAATACGTCTTTTTAGGAAGAAAGAACTTGTCTCTCCAGTAACCTCTTCTCTTTTGGCCTGGCAACATTTAAACACAACAGCATTGCTAAGTTAGGTATCTCTCAAGATTGTAGTGGCTGCTGTTTTTCTTTCCTCATCTTCCCACTTATGTCTCTTAACTGCCTATAATAAAGCCAGAAATCAGTTGTTTTTCTAGTGAAACAAGTCAGCACAGTCCTGACAAACTGACTGGCTCTTGTACGCTGATATACTTGTTAATGAAGGGAACCCCTTGTGGTCAAGCAAAACCCAACATCAAGCTTATACTAGCGCATTTCTTCTCTGTCACTATAAACATAATCCAAGACTATTTCTGGTCAGTTTACTGATAAAGACCACTTTAAAATCATTGGTTTATGTTCCTAACTGGAATAAATTTTCGTAGGTTTACTGACTAAAATAGTTTCTTGATGAAATAAAAATTTATACTAATAAGAATACTTATAAATAAAGTTACAAGGAATTAGGTATTGCTGTTATCTTCATTGTATATAGAACTCTTGTCAGTAAGGGATCATTGGCTTCTCTGCTGAGACTGCAAAGAAAAACATGTTGTTTTTTTTGCTTGAAACACAGCTTTCTGTTTGTATCCTTCTTAAATTTTCAGGATATGTTTAAATCAAATTTAATGCCCCCTTCACTTACTTTTAATCCTTCAGGATGTATACTTTGGCTCTTTCTCAAGAAAGGGATCTTCTGGGATTCTCAATGGACTCATTGCTCTAAATTTGAGATGTTGCCCAATTAAAGAGATGCTGTGTTGGTTTTTTTTTTTGTTTGCTTGATTATTGTTGTTTGTTTTTTGAGGGAGGGCTATTTTTTAATTAGAAAAGTGCAGTATTGCATTTTGAGAGTGAAGATTGAGAAGGAGACCCTTAAGTTTATCTGTACCAGTCTTCATGCATTTCGAACAGACCTAATGGAAACAAGTTTTTGTCTCTTTTTTTCTGTGCAACAGACCTTTCTTTCACGATTGGCTCCGCTGGGAGCACTGAAGCTCAAGTAGTGGTGAACCCAGAGTCCTAATTTTCTTGTTGGGATGTGACAGCTTTTCTTTCTCTGCTGAAATGGCACTGCGTAGTATCATTGGGTATCTTCAGAGCAGTGGCCTGACTCCAGAGAAATACGTAGTCACACTTTATATTGAGCTTAGTTATAAACATATTAGAATTACTAACTGCGTGGGAAGTTTTCTTCAATTTAAACTTCTTCTTAACTTCCCACATTCAAATGTTCTTGGATAAGGACACAATGGTTTGTTATATAAACATGAAGGAGGTATTAAATCATTTTCAATTTCCAGTCTTGTTCTTAAAATTTGGCTGGGAGCTTATCTAAGGTCTGTAGGAGTTTTTGCAATTATTATTCCAGGGGAATAAAACATTGCTGCATATGGCCTGTAATGGAGCATCAACACGCAGAAGACCTCCCGCAAGTACCAGAGATTTGGCAAGCTGAACTGATGACCAAATGTAGATTGTAATACTTTGGATGGAGGAAGCAATTCTTTAGTGATATGCATAGAAACAGATACAGTTTTAATGTGTGCCTTGTGATTTTTGGGGAGTGTTTCTACTTAAAGTGAATTGAAAATGAAGATGTTTTCTGCTTTCTTACCTGATTATATGCTTGTTGTCTTTCTCTTTGAAAACTGGACAAGATATAGACCTGTCTCTGTTAGGACTTGCGATAGATATTTTTCACCCAATGCTAGGTAAGTGTTGTATTTAAAATTCATAGTATGTACTATGGTCATGTTCAGGTGAATTTTATTAGGGTTTAAATAATAATTTTATCCATCAAAACAGATTTGCAGTAGTAAGACCTCCAGGATTCCATGATTCTTTGGATTCTCCAGAATCCATTGCAGTTACCTTGTTATGAGAAATAGTTTGCAAGGCAATTCATGGTATTCCTGAGCATATTCTTCTAGCATATTAAAATTTGACATGTTCACAATAAGGGAAAAATGCTTTGCATATTTTTAAGGAGAGAAAGAAATGCACAATTCTTCTTTAAACAACAACAAATATTGTTTTGTACAAGAAACATCAACTGGGAGTAGTGTCTACAAGAACTAAGGATTTTAATCTTTTTTTAGACAATTGACATATCCTGGAGATAACTATTTTTGAAATTCTGTTTCCCTCGGTAAACACAGTGGCTTTGTAGCACTCTCTGAAGCATTGTGTCATCGCCCAGATTTATAACTTTCAGTTTCAACCTTCTGAGCTCTTTTTCCAGTGATGGACCAAGAAAGGAAGTTTATCTATCTGTTACTGGAACAAATAATGGCAGAGTTTTAAACATTGCATTCCTACTTGTAACTTCACTAATGACACTTATATTTTTTTTTTTAGTGTTAACACCTCTCTGATGTTTAGTCATGTTTATATTCCTTAGAGGCATTTGTCTGCGTTAGTTTTTTTGCCACGTCCTTCCTCTGACTCAGAGCTTTTTTAGGACTGGTGTAAGCATCAGCGACAGCTGGGAAAAAAAATTATGCTTCTTTCTGCATCTTATGTCAGTTGATTTACAGTGGCTTCTGTGTTTTAAAAGATGATGAGTTTGGATAGCTGTGGAGGATTAGAAACATATGCTGAAAATTTCACTTCTAATTGCTGGGAGAATTTGGCACAGTAGCTGTTCCTGGTAACTAATAGATTCTTAGTGGCTATAAAGGAAGGTGGAGATCTGCTTGTGGAAAGCTCTCTGTTGTAAAAGTGTCTCCATATCTGTGCTTGGTTGATGTTGTTTAGCAGTAGCCATGTTTGTTTGTCATCTATTTTTTGCTATTTTTTTAGTTTGAGTCTTGTCAGGGTTATGCAACTGTAGCAGCACAAGCAGATTGCTCTTCCTGGATATCCAAGGGGCGAGGAACATGCTTTTCTCATCCCATGAAGATGAAGGAGGAGCAGAGTGGTTTCTCCAGTTCACAGTTACCTTCCTAGAAAGAGAATGGAAAGCTTGGAGAGAGAAAACAAGCTCATGCATTTACAACAGGCACCAGATAAAATTCCTGAGCAGCTATTGGAGCAGGGATGAGAAGTGGGCAGTCTTCCTGAGCTCAGTTAGTTGAGTGCTCGCTGTTTTGACGGCTGGCATTCTGTCCTGGTTATAAAGCCTGAGGATGACATAGATCCCAGATTTGCCATCTAATTTTGTCATGTAGAAAAGGGAAGTTCACTGCCAACCTCATTTTTGGGGCAGAGGCTAGGACCACTGTTTGCTGAGCGGAATTTATTTTGGCGTGTTACTCATGCAAGGTGGGTGGGCGAAGAGGAAGGAGAGTGCCTGGAATGAGCTTTAACCACTGTGATGGAAAAGACTGGAATTGAAAGTAAAGAAATATCAAAAAATCATAAATCCAACCAGCCAACCAAAAAAACCACCAACTGACTTTGTCAGATTGATTTGTTGAGTAAGGAATTACTGACACAATGTAGAAATGTCAAAAACTGAAGGCAATGTAAGGGACAGTAGAAGACTACAATTGAACTTGAAATGAGTTATAATGTTCTGTAGATTTTTCTAATGATAAAATTTAGTGATGATGGTGTCCATCATGATTTTTACTTCAGAAATGCTTGTATACCTAGTCATGTCAATAAAGCTTATTGACATTGGATTTGCTTGTGAGAGTAGTCTGTAAAAAAAAAAAAAACAACAAACAAACAAACAAAAAAAACCCACAACATTATTCTGAGCAAGGTGATTGTGTTGTGCTCACACCTGAGATGTTTTGTTCATTTTCCTCATTTCAAAAACAGCTGGGAAGTATGACTGCTGTACCAAAAATGCATTTCTAGAGCTGAAAGAAAGAGAATAGAATTTTTTTGTCGTCTCTCTCTGCACTCAGTTCCCAGACAGTCTGCCACAAAGTTATAACTGGTTACAGATGATTTCTGATGGAGAGAAACTACACTGACACTGCTGTTCTGAGAAAGAAAGAGGAAAAAAGAGTAAAAACAAATAAATACAGTGAAAAACTATTCACTGTCCAGCAGTCATCTCTCCTAATGGACAGGGAACAGTGGAAAAAAATGTGATTATAAAAGTGCTGATGTGAACCATGTGGAAGATGTAAGAGGTAACTTACCCTAAGCTAGCATAGTTCTGTGTTGTTCTGCACTGCATACTGTAGGCTATAATCATTCATTTGCTCTAAAGGGATGATAAGGTTATATGTATTTCACTTAACTATTTTGTCAGCAATGTTTAATTCCAATCTCGTATGTCATAAGCATTATTTTAAGGGGAGTTACGCAGAAGTGAGTGAGAGCAAAACTGTGCCAGGAGTTATCCCCTTCTTCAGAATTTCATGAGGAAGAGATAAAGTTCACAGATAGCTAAAGCTCACTGGGCATTGTGCCTGTCAGATACTTGATGTTTTTACAATCTAGAGTTCAAGAAGTAGGACATATTTTGTCACATTTAAAGTTTTCTTCTTATAAACAGTGGTGGTTTTTTTCTTCTATTTATTTTGGCTTATTTTATAACATATCTAATGTTACAAGTGGCAATTTCTTCCTTGATATTGTAAAGAATTTTATAGGAAAAATCTGAGTATCTCTGAAACAGAAACTAGAATGATATATTTCATCTTTAAATTTCTTGTTCAGAACATGGTTATTTGTAGACCAGCAAAGTTAATTTTAAATATACTTGTTCTATTATTTTTACTGCTCTTGGTCAGTCATGCCTGTGTTAGGTGGAAGTGAGAAATTGAAACAGATTTAATAAGGTTTGAACTTTTGTCTGAGTTGAAACAGAGATGTGGGTCTTGCTTTCCTCTGTACCTGGACGGATGGAGACAAGAGTGACAGCTACTTTTTTTTTCCAAGAGGATTCACTTGTGTGCCTATTTAATAATGGATCACTTTATCCAGCCAATAATGAATGAGCTTATCTTTTCACCACTTGATTATGTGGTAAAGCAAAAGCACAAGCCACATACAACCCCTTACGCTTTGTAGTTTGGATGTGATATTTATGGGCTTTCTCCTCAAACCCACCCCTCTCTGACCAGCGAAGGCATCTGGGGCTGTAACTAAATACTGCAGGACAATTTACTAATTTTTACTAATATTTTGTGTAAGCTCACGTGTGTTTGTTTTTGTTGGTTTTCAAGAGCGCTATGTGCATGAACCCATATAAAAAGGAGTAAGAGTCTGTTTTCATTTCTTCTCACATTTGTGGTTGATATTAAGATAGGGTATTAATAGAAAGCAAAAATAGAAAGCTTCAAAATAAAAGTTTTATGTAGATACAAGCAGCAGTAAAACAGTCTACTGAGCAGTCTCGGCCTCTTATCTCCAATATCTGGTAGTGCATATTTTTAAATTTTTAAAAATTGTTTTCTTTAACTCATTTTCCTTACAAAATTCTTTACTTGGAGTTGTTCTTACTCTATAAATTTTATATGTCCTTCTCTCTTTTAGAATTAAAATTTTCTCTTTCTTGAACTTGTGCAAAGTCTATATAGTTCACTTTACCACAGTTTAAAATGTTGCCCAGAAAATTTGAATTGAGCATTATTGCCAGTGAGAACTAAGTTTGTTTGGAACCATGGAGTGGATAAAGGAATGTACATACAGGACAATAGGCCTTTCCCCAAACAATAAACCAGAGGCCATGGGATCGATCACCCCCAGCTCCCTCAGGGCAGGTAGCTGGCAGGTAGAGGCCTTGTCCTCCCACCTCACTGAAGAGTGGGGCAACCAGGGGCATCAGGGACCTGCGTGGGGACTGGTTGAGCTTGTGGCCTCCCTGCAAAGATTCAGAGAATTCTGCCTGCTGGGGTCATTTTCTCCAAGCCCTGACTCAGCATATAACAACCCTAGACAGTGAAGAATAAGGTGTTCTGGAGCTTGAGGTTAAAATAAATACATATAATTTTAAATAAAAACAATCCTAAAGTCTCGAATGTTCTGAAGATATGGAAACTTTCTGTGTAACATCTGACTGGAGGACAGCTCAGTGAACAGGCTTAATAATCACGTCACTGGGACAGCATCTGATGGACAATCCAAGGGAAAAATTGTATTAATGTAAGAATTAATTATTCATGATAGGCATACAAGGATGGCTTCGTATAGTACTTTGATTTGCAGGAGATGTGTTTAATTTAGCAGTTATTTTACTCTTTGGTCCTTAGTTCCAAAACTCTGTCATCTTGGGTGTACACCAGTGTCTTGTTGATGTTACATCTAATAGAAACAATTGTCTAATTTAGTCCAATTCAGTCACCTGAATTAGGACTTAATTGTGCACTTAGAGAACTCCAAAGGTGTAACTGGGGGACTATTTGAAATTCCTTTTTTGAGGTGGTTCTTGGTACAGCACATATTTATCTTAAGAATGAGTTAAAATTTCTGTCTTTATTTTTTAAAAAAGTGAAAAATAGTTTTCATGCTATTTCTGTGTTAAAGATATGGTTCACGCTAAAATAGTTTGGTCAAATGTTATCAGTGTTCCCTAATAAGCCACAAATTGTGGGCTGTCTCAGAATCCCTTCTTTTGGTTTTGAGTGCATATGTACAGAGCATGTAGTCTGGGACATTTAAAACTGTATTGCTGAAAAAAAGGAGAAGAAAACACAATTTTGAAAGGTATCTCACTTAGGAATATATCCTTTTCACATAATTTTAGACCACGACTTTGTGCAATCACAGTGAAATGCATGTTTCAAGTTTTCTGTTTTTGTTTTAAATTAGGATAAAGCAACATATAATTATGAATGTCATCTTTTAATGCTGAAATATTTTATGGGAACTGCTGAGTCACAGCCTGAGCCACTGATTGAGCACCTGGAGGAAAGACCCAGTCTAAGCCTCTTTTAAGGGCTGGCTGCCACTGAGGGAGGATCTCCTTCTGGAGATCCCTCCTTGGTGGAGCTTTTCCATCTGAACCCAGTATCTTCTGATATGGGTGAGCGATCATCTTCCTGTCCTTTATAGCAAATTTCTATTGTGCCGGTCCTTCCACCTCTTTTCTAATGCCTTTTCCATTGTGTTGATCTTTCCGATCGCTACAGATATTGACAGTTTTTATTGACTATGCCAAGAAACATACAAGCAACTCTTAAAATGTTAGAAATCTAGGAATTCGTAGCTGTAATATCAATTCTTCTTCAGTTGAAAAGCAAATAAAAGGCTGGCAATGGAGTGGTTCTTCAACCTAACAATTTCTGATACTCTTATCTAACAGAAATTATAAATCGTTATATTAATACTTCTACTTTTCCTTGAGGACTTTTTAAAGACAATAAACAGAATCTAGTGAATGTAGCGTAATTGGAAACATTTTGTATTATAATCAAATTAACCCTCTTACCTGATTTGTTTTACCTGTATGAGGTAATCACTAGTGCATTTCTTAAAAGATTATGAAAATATACTTTTTAATGTTCTCCATTGCAAGACTTCAGAGTTGATTTCTGTTCTCTTTTACTCCAGAAAATAAATCAGCAGAGCAGACTTCAGAGATTTTTTTTTGAGTGTGTGTATATATATACATTTTTTCAAAGATATATATTACATATAGTGGGAGAATTATGAATACATTTACAGATATGGTAAAATATAAACATCAGTTATCTGTGACTAATTTCTTATCTTTTTGATCAAATGATTGAATGCAAGAAATATAGGATACTCTAGCTTTTATTTTCTGCTACAAATAATTTGTGATATTCTTTACTGAAAATTTTATAAGTCTGCATGATATTTTTTCTGTACACATTTGTTTTCTGACTCCTAGGGGATAAAGATGAATTAAATTGTCATAGCTTTGTAGCTTTGTCTTAGATGTCATTGTGATCCTAGCTTTAAAGATTATATATATGTATATATATATATTTTTTTATGGTGTTATGCATTATAACAAAAATATTTCAACTAATCACTTATGAATGGAGAATTCAATTTTATGTGTTATAGAGCACTCATTTCTCCCCAAGGGGAGATGCCTTAAAGTTAAAAACTGTAAACCAGCTTATTCTAAAAAGCTGAGTTTACTTCTAATATATGCATATATTGTATGTTAGTAGTTGTATTTTATGTCCTTTCACAATTGTGCATTACTGCCACCATAGGATTTTCAAAAGTCTGAATTTCTGAGATGAAAATCACATTTCTGGAGTTTTTTTTACTAGAGGCTGTTAGTTAACATGGTGAGGAAGATGGTTTAAAAAATCTGAAAATCTGAAAGTGCGTATGGACTTTTAAAGTGTGGTGTCTTTACCTATTCAAGCTTTGCATTTAGTATTCCTTTTAGGCAAACACATGTATCTGAAAGGGAAAACTAAGGGCTTCCTGGATACTAATAAAATTATCACTTTCAGTTTAGGAAATATATATACACACGTGCACGCATATATATATATATAAAAGAATATCTTCAAAATATTTTGATAATTCTGCAAGAAACTATATGATGAAAGTTAAGGGAAGGTTTTTATGGGAAAATAATTTTTTTAATAGTCCAGTTCATACAGTTGCAGAGAGAAAAAAAGCCTTGAGTACACAGTCTTCTCAGTTCTAGAAACAGAAAGCAGTAAACTTAAAGGTAAATATAGTTCAAGAATAATTCTTCTGAAATTAATTTTGCTAATCGATTAGACAATTTTGAGGAGAGGTAACAAACCTTAAATGCTAAAATTACAGTAACTTTGAGACAGAACTCAAAAATGCAAAGTTACCAATGTAACCCATATATCCAGAAATTTCTGTGCCACCTGGCTCGCCAAGAAATCATTTGTGCAGGTGCTTTATCTATTGATGGAATTCCATTGACCTCAAATGTGGTGGATGTCTGCTTACAGCTGCCTTGCAAAGGAGTCCTTTGTGAATGCCAAAGAAACTGCAAATGATCACGAGTTAATTTTTTTGGTTCATTTTCTGTTGTTTTATCAGAGACAAACTGAAGCTGATTTCATGTCCAGTGACTTGTTCTTAATGGTTTTGAGTATCAGAACTTGATATCCTTCTATGGTAAAGTCACTCACTTAGTGGATGATGGTAGATGTAGTTTTTCTACATTTTAGCAAGGCCTTTGGTGTTATCACTCGCAGTGTTCTTCTGGACTAGTTGCCCAAGTGTGAGGTGAACAGGTACATGCTACACTGGATGGAGAACTGGATGAACAGTAAAGCTCAAAGGGTTATAGTGAAGGGGGCTATGTCTGACTGGTTACTAGTGGTGTTCCCCAAGGTTCAGTGTTGAGGTCAGTTCTGTTCAACATTTTTATCAGTGATAAGGATGCTGGGTTTGAATGCATCCTTAGTGAGTTTGCTGATAATATTAAGCTGTGAAATGCTGTTGACTCTAGAAGGATGAGAGAGAGGCCTGCCACAGGGATTAGTGAGAACTGTTGGTAGTAGGTGGACGGTAGTACTGGATGATCTTGTAGGTCTTTTCCAACCTTACTGATTCTGTGATCTAGATTGCTTGGAGAACTGGGAATCAGCAGTGGTGTGAAGTTCAAAAACAGATGCTGGATTCTGCACTTGGGATTGAGTAATACTGGACACAAAACCAAATTGAGAGATGAGTGGCTTGAGAGCAGCCCTTCAGAGAGGTAACTGGGGGTGCTGATGACAGCAGGCTTAATGTGAACCAGCAGTGTGCCCTGGCATCATCAGGGTAAACCACATTTTAGGGTGCATTAAATACGCCTAGCCAACCTGTCAAAAGATTTGATTATCCCGCCATTATTTACCATTGATATGGCCTCACCTTGAATTTTGTGTCCAGTTCTGGTCTGCACAATATAAAAAGGATGATATTTAATATAGATATTTATCTATAATATAGATATTTATATAATAATATAGATATTATAATAATATATCTAATAAATAATATCTAATAATGAAATATCTAATAATATAGATATTTAAGATATTTAAATGCATCCAGAGAAGTGCAACAAGGCTGGTTAAAAGGCTGGAGGGAATGCCCTATGAAGAGGTGCAGCTGAGAACATTGGGTTTTTAAGATTGAAGATAAGGAGGCTGGCCTCGTTGCTCTCCACAGCTTACAGGGGAGGAAAACTGGAGGTAGAAGTACTCATCTTTCCTCGTTAGTGTCTTTTGGCAAGATGTGTGGGAATGGCTCAAAGATGCACTATGGGAGGTCCAGACTAGAAATTAGGAAAAAATTCTTTACCAGGAGGCTAGTTAGAGACAAAAACAGGCTTTCTAGATAGGTGGTTGATGGCCCGTGTCTGTGATTTTTTTAAGAGGCATTTGGATAAAGCTCCTAATAGTAATGTGACAGTTGGACTCAATGATCTTTGTTGGTCCCTTCCAGGTGAATCTATTCTACTTAAGAATCCATGTATGTGGCAAATAAAGTTACAAAGCAGAATTGTAACTACACCATAGCAGTTTTCTAATCTTTTACCTTGCTAAACATGTTTGATCATAGCTTTTTACAGTGTCTGAGTAGCTTTTTAAAACACTAATCTCTAGAGAAAAAAATATACTAGATGAATGGAGATCAGGAAACAAGATATGATAATAGGGAATGTACTGAACTTAAGTTTACCAGCCAAGTTATTTTTATTTGTTATTAATTCTAAGAAATTTATTGCTGGTGGTACTAGACTGACTGAGAACACTGATCCTTCCCTTAAATACTGGCAATTTCTTAAAGAGAACCCATGAATTCTGATTTATGCATCTCTGTATATTTTTATGGAGGATGGTTTTCTGAGTTTATGGATGAGGAATGTGAAACTTTATGCTAGCAACTGACTTTGTCCATCATTCCATACAAAGTCTCTGTACCTTGCGTCTGTAGTGCTAAGCTTAAAATGTGTATTAATATAAAATACTTCAAGAGTGTTTTAATTTCATTACTTGCTTTAAGCAGAAACTTGAAGACTTGCATAGAAATTATATTAAAAGTGGTGAAAAGGTGCTATGGTAAATAAATTCAAACTGTAATTACTCTGTGCTGTTAAATTAATTATCTTTATTAAGCAGTATGTTTTCTTTTCTCACAGCCTGTGCTTTCCGTTACAATGGACTCTCCTTTGTCTACCTCATCTACCTCCTGCTCATTCCTTTGTTTTCAGAACCCACAAAAACAACGATGCAAGGTAAGATGTTCCTTGATTCATTTTTGAGAATCTGTTGTGGACATGGTGGCTGCAAAAGTTTTGGTTAGTAGTATAAAGTAAAGTCTTGGGTTTTTCCCTCTTTAAGTGAGCTAATTTGTAATACATGCTATAAACTCAGTCACGGTAGTTAAACTGTAAGTTGGCTTAGGTGCTTTAGGTGCTGAAGGACTTTCAAGCCTGATGCTTGTGTTTTTTTTTTGTTTTTTTTTTTGCCCACAAGGTGCAGCTGGGTACTGAGAGTTTCTTTTATGGTACCGTTTCACCTGGAATACTCAAGTGATCTAGGTGGAAAAACTGACTCCCCAGAGGCATCTTACTTAAGGGCTGGATTTGTAGTTACTGTTAAGAATTAAATTTGAACTCAGTCTTTTTACTCAGCTATGTTTTAGGCATTTCTGTAAACACTGTTGTTACCCTTATTTACTTTATTCAACGGTTTTATTAAAAAAATAATACAAATTTTTTTCTGGTAGAGATGACAAGTAGCATCTGTGTATCTCATACCTATTAAACATTTATAATTGTAAATATGAAAGCAATTGTGCAAACCTATTAAGATAGAAACCATTTCTATCAAGTATTATGTTCTTCTTGTTTGTAAGGCACCTGTTGTATGCATAAAGAAGTGATTTCTTGAAAGATAGCAAAGGCGTGTGTATAACAGTATCGAAACTTAAGAATTTGCAATCTGTTAGTGGAATTTGCAGTGAGGATATGTTCACATATTATTCACCTAGTAGCCTCTTGAATGAGATTGCAGATGACTGAATTTCAATGTACTAATGCAACACGATTCATTCCTGTTCGTGCTTTCCTGATTCTCCTTCAGACAACAGTGGAAAAAAAAATACCACACAATGCTAAAGTAAAATGGACTCATCTCTCATCTTTGTAATGTAAATGATGTGAAAGGTGTCCCTTAGAAAACCATCTGGTTCCATGACACTACCAACAAAAAGGAGGCATATAAGGAACTTCTGATGTTGGCTTTGCCATAATTCTTCTACTAGCAAATTCAATATCATGGCTAATGGAAATTCATACCATTTTAATCAGCATAGTTTCCTAAAGAAACAAATTGGAAAATCTAGACTCTCAGTATAGTGTTATATGAGTTTACAGGACCTCTATGAAATTCTTACCCCTTTTTTAAAGAAAAAGGAAAAATAAACCACAACTGTTGGGATTCCAGAAAATTTCCCCAGACTTTTCTAGAGTGTTATAAACAGTCTTCCTTCTAAGCATCCTTTTTTTCATCACGCATATGAATGTAGATGTCATTCTTGTTTCCCTAAGGAAAGAAATGTACAAAAACTTGAATTCTGTGAGAAGAGTTCTTGGGGAATCTGTTCAGCTTTAGAGTGATGCTGTGAGTTGTCATCCTTTTTACTGAGAAGCGCAAGAAGTTTCAGAAATAGCTTAAGAACTATTCATTTATGTGTGGTATAGTGGCAGTACCAATATTGATTTTTATAAGTGGAAATATAACTTTTATTGTACCAACTTTTACTAGTGTTTTTGTTAACCATTAGCATAAGTAGGAAGGAGAGAAAAATAGAGAACCACCTGTTTGTGTATAAGGTTTCTGCTGATGCAGATTTTTACCGAGGCTTTGTAAAGGGGGTGCTGTAAAAGACAAGCACTTTCTCCTCCAGATTCTTGTAGAGAGAAGCAAGACAGAGATAGATTTGTGCTGTGCTGACCTATCCTAACTATGATGACTCACTGTTTTTCGTTTAGTTAGGATAGATGTAGGTCCTTTTTTTAAATATTTGAAAAACTTACCAAAATTATATCCTGCCACAGACTTACTTCATTTAGTTGAGAATCTGTATTGAATTAATCAATTTTGCATTCTTTTTTGGTTTTATTTTATAATTATTTCCTGTGATTATAGTAGTGTTAACTGACAGAGGTATGTAGTTTATATAGTTTCTCCAGCTAAACTAGAGGTAAGGAAGTGCAAAGTACTGCACGAGGTAGTAGTACTGCTAGTCGTTATACATAAATGGAATATGATTTATAGGTATATCTAGGTCAAGATGTCCAAGAATTGCTTACAGCCTCCCTCAGTACTGAGAGCTTACACCATGGTATTATGATACGGAATACCAATAAAAATAATGATGGGAATAAATCTGAATTAGACCAAATTTTGAGTCTTAAAGCATTGAAGCGTCTTGGCAGAGTTATAAATACGTTGAGAACTAGGGCTCTTTTGAGATCTGGGTATTAGCTACGCAGTTCAAATATCTCACCTCTATTTGAAGGAATTATCATCATGAAGTGTTGCTGTGAAAGAGATCTGCTTAACATCTGTCCTTCATACCTTAATTCCTAGATTTCTGTCATGTCTTTCCATACTCTTTTACTTCCCCACATCATTTTACACCCCATTGCTATCGGTCAGTCTAAGAAACTAACATATTGATTTTGGGCCAGCACCTGTACCAACTGAGTAGGTGTAGCTGATGTTGACTGTGTAAGTATCCAGTATTACTTCGGGCCAGTAATAATAGAGCTAAAAAATAAATAAAACAAGCATAAAAGGTAGGAAATCCCACTCCAAGTAAGGCTGTCAGTCATTTTTACAGTACTGTGAGGTAAAGTTTCTCTAAAAAGTGCTGAAGGTGACAGATGAGAGGGAAGTGTCCACTGAGGAATTTGGGTGCAGCTTCCCGCTTAATGCGCAGTTACCATGTTGTCTTTGTGCATTTTATTTTTGCTGCCCCTTCTCTACCACAAGAAGTGACTGACAAGACAAACAGAGCCATTTTTTAGATGCCAAGAGCAGTTGTGGAGAGACATACTACTCCTCTCTTTTTTTAGAGTCAATTCAGTATGTCTGAATGTAACCATTTCGGACCACCATTACTGTCACCTTTTTTAATTCTGTGTGTGTGTATATGAGTCTTTCCAGAAAATGTGGAGGGATTTTTTCATGTCCAGAGGATAGAAAATAAACGGGAGATCTATAACTATTTCAACTAAAACCAGCCAAACCACCATTAAATCAAAGAGTCAAAAGTGGAGTAAAACTTTACTCAAAAAGAAAAGAGCACAAAACCACTATGTGGCTATATATTATACTTGCATTTTCTCTTTTATTTTTTAAAAATCCTTTCAATTTAATTCATATGAATAATATTTTTGGTCTTTTCTTCTGTTTCTGTTTTTGCTTTGCTTGTTGTTTCTCCTGAAGCCTTGACTGCCTTTGATTAAGTCTTTTTTTTTTTTTTTTTTAAATCTTTTGAGTTTTCTGGTCTTCCCTCCATGAATGTTTTCCTTCCTTGTCTTCTTCCGGCTTTCTCAACTCCCCAGTCACAATCTCTGACCAGCTTTCCTACCTCTTGCTCTTCTATCTGTCTTCCCAGCTTATCACCTTACACCTAGCAGTTACTGATTTTGTTCAACTTCTGTCCATAGCATGTAGGGTTTTCCCAATAGAAAATAAACTATAGAACACAGTCTATAGAATTAGAAACTCTGTAGTTATAGTCTGGAATGGATGGTATCAACCTAGATTAATTTTTGTTTTGAAAGAAAACTGAAAGGCTAGGTACGCTGGGGAAAAAAATCTATGCGCTCTGAAATATTTTGGTTAGTATTTAAATCTTAATTTTTGTGTTTTTTCTATTTTTTCTTAAACATTTAACATCCTTTAAAACTATAATTGCTAAGATAAAACTTTATTAATACTTGAATGTGGGGAAGCGACTCAGACTGTATGTGATCAGTATATCAGCGTTAAGATACCACACTGCTTTGCCTATCAAAAATACCAACCTCTTCTGAAGTAAAGGAAACACCTCCTTCAGTTAGATATGAAACTGAGTTATTTGAGTTTTAGTTGAACATGTTGTTTTCAAAAGTGTTACTTAATCGTCCATAAAGCTAGTTGAATATGGAAAATTGTATTCGCGAGCTTTTATGCGCAGCTGAAAATGTATTTGGTTAACTGTCTTAAGTTCTGTCTATTATTTGTAATCCTTGAAATCAGCAATTACAAAGTTGATTAAATAGCAAAATGTACTACTCTTCATGAAACAACTATAAAAGAAGCTTCATTGCAAATAATGTTTGTGTCTCCAGAAGTACTTTAAAACTTGAGTAGAGCAGTTTTTTCAAGGGTTGCTGATGAGAATTGCTTTTGAGGCAGTTACATATTTGAATGTATTGTAAAGCCATGTGATTTGGGCAGTGGTTTTCTATATAAATTATCTCTAAAGCAGTCACTGATTGTTTTCTCCAGTGAACTGGATAATCAGTCTGTAAACTGTATAAAATCCTACTTACCAACTTCTGATTTAGAGATTAGGTAAGTAATCTAGCAATCTACCAGTACTACATAACAGCTTTATGTGGCTTTTCTTTTTTTTTTCCTTTTTTTTCTGTAACAAAGGTGAATTTACATGTAGTTAGTCTTATTAACTTTATTTGTGGTACCCTAGACTTGAAAGACAAACAATAAGACCCTGCAGCCAGCTAGTATGTGTATAAATTAGAAAAAAAAAAACATTAATTTCAGGTATGGACTGGATTTTGCTGACTGGTTAGTGGCAAAAGAAATGGCACTGCTTCTAAATGAAGACAATACTTAGCATAACAAAACATCTCTCTCTTCTATACTAAAAATATTAATTTAACACATATCTGAAAAAATATGTTTTGAAAATGTGTAGATTGATAAACTGATGAAAAATCCAAATTAAAGTAATTTTTAATTGAGCATTATTTTGAGTATTTTTGAAACAATGGTAAATAAATGGAATAGGAAATTTTTTCACAAATATGATGGGCTTGTGATCTGGAATACTGGCATAGAATCTCAAGATGCAGAAGGACTACAGTGGCAAATTTGGATCACCGCATATAATTTAAGAGTTTTCAACACTGTTGATCCAAATGAATATGGCAAAAAATATTTCTACAGATGTTTTGATTTACCTGTGTCAAAAAATCTCCTATGCATATGCAACGGTTTAATGCATCTGTTTTATTAGCAGACTGTTTACTCTTAGCTGCACTAATTGTCTGAAGTTTAACACTAACTTTAGTCATCTAACTTACATAATCAAGTTACGGATTGGGTCAACCTACATAACCACTGAACAGTAGGCTTCTTGTGTTGGTACTCTCAGTTGACCATTTGAGCATCCACTGAGTCCAAATATCTTAAATCAGACATTCAATTTTAAATCTCATCTAAATTACATGGTATTGAGATTTCTGAAAAAAAAGAAAGGGAATTTAAGTGAACATTGTAATCCGATACTCATGAAAGAGGAAATTCGTTAAACTCCTGATTGTGAATGCTTGCACTTCACGGTTGCGTGTTTTGTAGCCAAAAACACATCTTCTGCTTCAGAGCAGACACCCAGTTCAATTTTCAATAATTTCTAAACACTGCTCGCAAAAGAACTGCTGCCCAAAGTATACATGCAGAAAGCAATTGAAAATAACTTCAGAAAAAAAAAATCCCAACTACCAAACAAATGCCAGACTCCCAAAACTAAAATGCTGATTTCAAGCTATATTTAGAAATTTTTAACAAAATTCACTTACCTCCTTAGTCCTCTAAAAATCTTGTTCTACTGATGGTAAATTTGACGTTTAAAGCTATATACAGGAATATTCACACAGAATGAAATGCTTAAGGAATGTAACATCTTAATATATTCAATAACAGGTAGAATGGACTTGTCCTTAATGTCTGTTTCTATTAAGTGGTGATGTTTATAAACTTACATCTTTCTCTGCATTGAAAATGCGAGAAAGAAACTTGGTCTTTTCTTTGTAAGCCAGTTCTAACAGTTTTTCCAGCAGCATTATTAATAGGTTTTGAATATTGTAGCTAATTTGGGTGCTTTCAACCATTCTGGTTTCATTAAGCTATATGCATCGAAGAATGAATTTGTAGATTGGAAATACCAACTTTGATTTTGGAAGGACTTGCTCACAAGGTTTCTGCTGCTTTGAAAAGAAATTCAGTTAATTGTGCATCTGAAGGCTTGTCATGCCCTTATTTTGTTGTAAGTTAAAATGTAGGAATTAGGTACTCTAGGAAAGGAGATACATAGGCTTAATGTTTTACACAGCATTTGAAAACATATTTCAATAAATTCTTCATGCTTTTAGTTCGTGCCACTCGAGTTTTGACCCTTTTCCTTTTGTATTTACTGTTTCTATGCTTTCAAGAATGCTTTCATCCATGTTTTACCACAGAGGTGATTTATTCCTTTTTTACAAAAATGATTTATTATCTGTTATCCTTAAGTGCTCAGTAGAAAGTACTCTGGGCAATAATAGAGATGCTGACTCTTTATTATGGCGGGTGGAAAGCTGTTTAAGATGTCTTTAGAATTACTGTGTGTCTTTGTAGAAGCCCGAAGAATTGATATGAAGATTTATTTATAACTCAGAAAATGCTTTTCAGCAATTAAAAATGGGTTTCTACTGGATTGAGCATGTGTTTTCCTATGGAGGCATGCCAGGCTGCTACATAAACATCCTTTGGCTCAAAATAGTCCATCTCAGCTAGGTTTCTTCACTTCCAACATTATAAGTATTCTCTTGGGAGGGAACAATGGTGTGTGTTATTTATAATCCAAATCCTGAGGTACTTATACATGGAAATTCTAGAAATGGATGAGTGAAAATGAAGCAATACCAACCAACTTAAGAATTTTTTAACCAACTTAAGAAATCCTCTTGCATCTAATGAGCCAGAAAACTTCCCTGTTAGTGATACTGTGTGCTCTCTAGCTATTTAATATCAAAATGTTTTCTTAAGAAATGAGATAAAAATCTCTCAAATTAGGTGAAAGTGTGCTTGTAAGAAGTATTGCACTGACAGCACTGGGGACAGAACTCTTGCTTCTGTCTTATGTTATTGCATATGGTAAAAAATACTTGTGCCTCTATCACTGCTTTGTAATGCTATTCCCAAGTAGGCTATTCCACTCTGAGAGGGCTGATTCTTGTTCCTGGCTTTTTTTACTTTGTCATTTCCACAAAAGAAAATGTAAACAAGGACTCCCATTAAGTGGTTGATTGGATCGTGTGTCCCATTTTCATAATCACTGTTATTATGTGAGTGCTGGCAACATTTTATTTTTATACAGCTTGTAAACGTTACTTTTCAAGTGTTTCTTTTTTCTTCTTTTTTGAACCAGTGCTAAAATCATTAAAAACCGGTCAATTATCTTCCTTATCAGGAAGCTTGTGCAAAATAAACCTTTTCTTGTTTGTACATTTTGAAGCTGAAAGGATAAAAATGGAATCTAATCTAGAAACAGTACGGTAAATTATGAGAGTTTGTTCTAAGCTAACAGTTCTCTCAGCTTAACACCACTAAAGCATAAGGAGAACTTTCTGCATGAGTTAGAGGAAGACAGGGATAAAAAGTGTTTTTTAGACCTAGCTGTGGAAGTTGAGCACTGACAAGAATGCTGTCCTGAATGGCACACTTCATTAAATTTGGGAACTAATAGTGGCTGAATAGGATGAAAAAGGATTTTAAACTCTGAATGGCCTTGTGCCATGTTTTTAAATTTAATTGAATGATAAAATTTAAATAACAGATTTTAAAAAATCATAAAAATAGCAACATTTTAGGATGCAGTATAGGGTTGAGTATGTATCATGTGATACCGCAGTCGTAAAACTGATCAGTCTTTCCACAGATCTTGTTGGAAAGGAAATGGTGCTCAGCATACCAGAGAAGCAAAACTTCAGGAATTTGTTCTCTTTTCTGAATTTTGAAGAAATAACTTCTCTTGAGTTAAATGGTGTGCACTTCTTTTAGCAGATAATACTAATAATACAACGAACGTGGAATTGTTGTGGGATACTATAAATTGGAGATGAGTGATCCTAATAGCTGTCCAACCAAATCTTTTCCTTTTGCAAACAATTTCTCAAATAATTACTGACTTGTGAAGAACCAGTGTTATTTTTAAATTTGGTTTTAGAGGGACAACAACGTCAGAGAGAATTGTTATCATTCTACTTACAATCCAAAGTTAACAAAAAACAGCCTTTAAGTTTTCGCAAAATAAGTTGTAATTGCAAAATAAGTTTAGAGAAACTAGATATTGACGATATTTTTTATGTGATGACATTTTCTAATTAAAAGTGCAGCCACATTTTTTAGAACACCCATCGTAGGCATAGGTGTCTCTTAGAGGTGAACTCCAGACCTAACTTTCTGGCCAACCACCCCAACAGAGATCATGAAAAAAAGAGTTTGTAAGAAATGAGTAAAAAGGAGGGAGGGGTAATCTATAAGGAAATGCTTCTTAGAGATCAGGAAGTGTTAGGGTGAAATAAAATTTACCAGAAGTCAAGCTGACTTAAACCCTGAAAAGGAAATGGAAACAAAGAGTAAAACTGTTCTTTACAAATATATGAATGTATGTAATAAAGAAAAAGTGTGGCTGGTGATACAATAAGGATGGAATAGGAATTAAACATTGTCTAGATATGGTCAAAAGAACAGTGTGCTTCAGTTCTCAGTAAGGGCAGTAAATAAATAAAGAGAAAAAGGGCAAAAGTGCCTGCTGGGAAGGAGGCTGGAGAAAGGAGTGCTACTGAATGTGAGACAAGTGAGACCTAGGGACTTCTAATGCTTAAATTGTATAGGATGAAAAATCTTCTTTCTGAAAGTGAGTGTGATACTCTAGATGGAAGAATGAAAATATTATCTCAAATGCTCAGATTGATGGCATAATCTTTGCATATGGACTACTGTGAATTTGTGTTTCGCAAACTTTAGAATAAATTTGGAAGAGAAGAATATGTAAGTTGGAAACAAGGGTTGAAATGAGAATGGGTTTTCTTAAACTATGTTGTTCTAAATAACCTAGATAATGTTTTGAGACGGGGAATTCAGGCAAAGGGCCTAGAAGGGCTGTGTGGAGACTCATGCAAACAAAGATGCTAAAGATGTAGAAAGAATTAAACACCTAATTTATCTTAAAATAACTTCCTACTATTTCCTTATGAGTGGAAATCATTGTTTTGGGTTTGAATGGGGAGATACTGGAAAGGTAGAAAGGCTTATTCAGTTGAACAAGGATGCTGGCACACTGTGTAAATACTCTGTGTATGTGTTGGACCATAGGTTAGGAGTTTCCTGGGCGTCAGCTTCTAATAAAACAGCGAGCATGAAGACCATCTCATTTTAAAGTGGAATAAGATCCATTTATGATCCAGTTTATATCCTGTGGTCATCTGTGATAGAGGGAAGTAGAATGTGGTGATCCAGCTGATGCCTCCGAGCCCACATTACCAAAATCCTTTGTTTAATGTCTCTAACAAGCTTGTGTATAAACTGTAACCATGTGAGGGCTTGGTGAAGTTTGCCACCCACATCTCGGGTGGTTTGAGGGGGGGTTAGTGGGTTATGTTATGCTAGTCTTGAAACTTTCGTGATTTGGTTAAGATGATGGACGGTGTTGGTAGACTTTGGAGCATTATTGCAGTCACCTGTACTGTGGTCAAGAGTTCAAGAGTCAGAAGTATTTGGTTCATTTACGGTAGAGGAGATATTAGAGGATTATGTTTAGATTTTGAAAATAAAGCAGCAGGGAAAATACAAAACACAGTTTAGGCCCACATTTTCTCATTTCTAATACCACTTTATGCTAAACAACCATGTTTTATTATGTTGTCATAAAGGAAGAGGAGAAGAAGACAGTAAATTATTAGGTGTGTTTTTATTACTATGATTGATCTGTAGGTGAGAGGAGTTCCAATGAAATCACTAGTGTGGTTTTCTAAAGCCAGTGCAGCCATTCCCATTTATTCTGCTACTGCATTTGAATCCAGAGTCTGAATACCTAGGAATTTGGAGAGCCTTGAGTAGTGATTTAGGTTCCTGTTACTTCTTTGTGATCAACACTGTACTTTCATGGCATAGTGTTCCTCACAAAGATAGTCTTTGCTAAATGAGTGCTGTGTCCTTCTTTCTTTTCATTTTCTTGAAGTGGTTTCCCTTCCCTTCTCCCTGTTGGTTGTCTGATTTAAGATGTTTGGGGTTCAGGGTGTTGTATCTAAGTCATTTAGTGCATTGATTTGTGCTCCTACTGCTGTGTTGTTTTCAGGAGCACAGAGCTAGTGTTGTGCTGGAGTACTGACCTGTAGTTATCCCTTGGTACTAAGTTTATGAACAAGAAGCCAAGAGGGCACAGTGCATAGATACTATTTATGAACTGCTTTTTTATAAGCTTTTGAGAGTAAAAGAGTTAACTATCAGATTCTTGAATGCTTACCAGTTGTGCTTCCAATTGTTCTGAAAAATATTATTTAGTACTGCACTGAGCTTAGCATTTTGAACTGTATCTAGAGAAATGCCTGTGTAGGTGGTAGATGCGTGACACCTTACTCAGCCTGAGAATCTGTCTGGCCATCGAGGGCAAAGGATGGGGGCTGAAAACACGAATATAGAGCTGGTCTTGGATCTAGGTGTCTTGGTCCTCTTGGGCACCTTATCAGCTACCTGACTTCTCACCTTAATGTGCTTCTCTTTGATTTCCCTGCTTTCTTCATTCCTAACTGTAGTTCACCATAAGAGACATGCAGCTGATGGAGAAGATTTTCATGCCACAAGGACCAAGCAGGTGGAAGAGGAACATTCCTTCGTCCTGTTATTGCTGTTGTCTGAATTGCTGGCAAGCTGCCTGGAGTTGAAATCCCAGGGACTGAGTCTGAAGACTGTTCATTTAGAAGGACTCAATGCTTGGATTAAATTATTCATGATAATGCTTTTTGTCACTACTGTTTATATTTTCAGTGACAGTTACTGTGAGTTGGACTTGATAGTAAAATAAATAGATAGCATGCAGCAGGCTGCTCAGGGAGGGGATGTAAGCATACATGTGTGGAACTGAAAGCAGTAACAGTGCTGATTCATTTGTCTTGACACGCCAATAGCCCTACCTGACTCTGTCATTAAGCTAGGGGTTGTCCATCTAATATTTATCACACTGGCATTCAAAAAGGCTTTTAAGGGCCTGAGTAAATACCACTGATCAGCAGGAGGATGAAAGTTTTTGGTGTGCTTTCTTTTTAATGATGTATGTGTGAGGGCTTATACTGCAATTTCAAGTGTACCTCAATGGCATTATGGTGAGCTTTATTTTTCATTTTTTTTTCCATCACAGAAGAATAAATTGTGGTCTCATAGAAATTACCTCTTTTTCAATGCAAGGATGTTTGGCTGGTCAGCTGTTGCTCACTGCTTTGATTTCTGCTACTTCCGTGGATCTGGTTTATTGCATCTGTCTTAAAAACTAAAGAAATGTTTTCTGGGAAATAAATAGTTCCCTGACAGAGATATATTGTAGATAGCAGCTGTTTCACTGTAATGAGAACCCTAATTGAAAGGATTATTACAACAAAACATTTCCTAGTTGTTTGTGTTGGATGATGAGTCTGAGAAGGGCACAGTATAGTAGCAAATTTTAAACAAGAATTATATCTGTTTTGCTTTCCTCTGGATCTTCAGTGTAGCTAAGCTGAAAGATCAGTTCAGTCCCCTGGGACCAAATCTGCTGACCTTACTCAGGGAAAACACTCACTAGCAGTGGGAAATTTGCTTCTGTAAGCAGTGCAGGAAGTGCCCTGCAATATATTAAGAAACCAAGTAAGCCCATAAGAAACCCAATGAACGGCATTTAAAAGCATTCCCATTACTTACGGAGAGAAGGAAGCAGAAAATTAATATGCACATGCTCCATAATTAGCGTTTTAACTCTGGTCTTAATGTGATTTAGGGGGAGCTGTTAACTCTTGAAAATGAAGCTGTTGGTGCAGATGCAGAGCTAGGTGTGCAGTTTCTCATTACTCACATATTTCTGCTCTGCCTCCGGATGAAGTGGAGAACTCTAAGATGCATCCAACCCAAGCAGATTTGTTAACATCCTGTTCTAATTCAGAGCAGAGACCTGAATCTGATTCTCCTGTATCCCAAGAGCGCTTGGCTAGCAGTGCTTTTCTGCTATTCCTACTACACTCTTTCAAATCCCTCTCCCTAAATATTTGATTATTCTCATACAATGGAGCTGCTTCAGCACCTGATGACCTCCCAGCATCTGAGTGGCCGCTGCATTTATCTGAGAAAATGGGAGAATTTCAAGATGATGAAGGCTTTCTCTTGCTGAGTTATATGACATGTCACATAACAGCTTTGTGAATCATGTAAAATGATTCAGCTTCAGAGATCTATGGTCTCTTCCTCATCCTTTCTTCCCACTCCCTAGCTTTTCATCTTCCCATCATGATAGTCAGTACAAAGACAGCAAGTCTGTAATGTATCTCTGATCAATACAGGAGCTGAAGTCTTGTTTGAAGAAGTTACAAAACATTTTCATTCAGGTGCTAAACACCAATTTGTATATTCCTGTGCTTTCTTTAAGGGTATATGTGTCTACAAATCTCCTTTTATATTTTTCCCCATGTTTTAGCATGTAACATGCATGACTCTGTTTGATGATTGTTCTTTTAAGGGAAATAAGTTTTACATTTTCTTGTTTTAATATTTAAATAATATTTTAAATAATTATAATGAATCTTGGTGTACCTCCAAAACTCTCACTTTTTCAGGCCATTTCAATGTAATTCTTTTTCACTTAGCTTGGGCAGGAAAATAAATTTAATCTCCTTTTATGAGAGCTCTCGGTGAATAACAGCTTTTGGCAAAACAAAAACAGAGAGGGAGGCAATGAGTCTTTCATCATAGTTTTGCAGTTCTCTTGTGAACTGTATTGTATATAGACTGTTCTCCAAGTAATGCCTCCTATTTACTTCCATGGAAACTACAACAGATACAAAAATGTTACTCAAAAATGTTATTTCATAGAGCAAATCCTCAGCTACAAAACAGTATTTTTCAACATGGTCACCACTAGCCAATTCACGCGGTTGAGTTGATCAAGATGCTCTTCATTTACTGATGTGATAGCTGTGCATGGCCATCAAGACCATGGCTTGTCTTTCACGTCACTGTCACCACTGTGGGAATGCACCCACCTACTGCCTCACTGTGCTCCGTTTTTTGCACATGGGGGAGTTCAATGACACACCTTTGCTTTATACGCACTTCCATGTCAGACACCATTTAGTCAGGCTGCCCACCTGCTGCAATCTGTCACATGGCAACAGCATGTAATGGAATGCTGGTGGGAAGGTTCAGCTTCTACTGCCGTACCACCATCTGCCTCTGATATCGTGGGCCAACATCATAAAATAGGAGGCATTACTTTTGGAACAGCCCAGTGTTAACTTGCTCAGAACAACAAAATTAGTGAGTAAAGCTGATCAGACTAAGTCAGTTTGTGCAAAACCTTTTCAGAACTGAAAAAAGAAAATATGTTCATATTTTCTTGTGCTTTTCATCCAGTTCTTGAAAAAAAAATCTGCAATGGAAAGCAGAAACAAGGATAACAGATTTCATTGTGTTAAGCTGAGGGGGAAAGCTTGAAAAGCAGTAAAGAGACAAAGGTCATCATAGGATTTTGTAGCCACAATAGCATTTTCTCTGTTTTTGTGTTGGACTATTGTTAGGACTGTTTTAATAATGGTTTATTTCTTTTTTGAAAATTCCGATAATGCGATATGACACTTGTGCAAGAATCCAAAGGAATTTACTCCTACTACTATTTCCCCCCCCCCTTTCATAGACAGAAACATAAAAGAACCGGCCAAAAATAATGGAGCAATTCAAGTCACACACATAATGGTCACCTGTGTAAATGAAGTTGTAAAATAAGCAGTAGCTGCTGCACACAATCCTTCAATCTCAACCATTCATTTAAAAAAACTCGCTCCTTTAGAAAAACAATGATAGGGTCTGCAAGGAAACACAAGATTAATTTAACTTACCTTTTAAATCCTTTCTTTGTTCATTCATAAAATTCTGTGGCAAAACTGCTGAGGTCATTGCCTTCCCCAGCCTCACACAGGGCTCTCACAAATTCCGAGCCTGTTCTTTAATTGATCTTTTTGGGTGCACTGTGATTAAATTCTGGGAAATTGCTAAACTATGAATCACGTCATAAAAACCAATTAGCGGTTGGTTGACAGTTTGTCTCCCAGCCGAAGCCTCCAAGTTTGTGTTAATACCACATCAGTATATAGGTTATTGCTGGCGAACAGCTCGAGCTTATTCTGTAGAAGAATGTTGTGCAAAGTCACAAAGTTTATGTTGGATGTTGCTAACACTAAAATAGTTTTGTCTGAATGGTGCGCACTGTCCCTGTTGGCTGGTCCTTGTGCATACTGAAGTATTGGGATGAGTGGGGAAAATCAGCTTTCTGATTTTCTCTCACCGAGTATTTTGTTACTGTTGCTTGTTTGGTTTTAGTACAGACTTCAGCAGCTTTGGGGGGTCATCAGAAGCTTGGTGCAGGAGCTGCTTCTGCAAGGTGGCACTGTAGTATCGTCTCCCTACTTGCTGTGTGTGGGATCTCAGCATTCCTTCCTTCTCTCTGGAGGATGAAGGACAGGAAATCAACTGAAGTGCCCCTCTGGGGTCGCTGCGTTCTGGCACTCATCGAGGGGAACTCCAAGCCGAGGAAAGTGGACACTTTTCCTGGAATGAGCCGTGCACTGCTGTGACCTTTAGGATAATGATGCTCTGATTCAGTGCATTTCGCCATAGCCTGAATTTGAACATTTACATGGTATATAAACGTTAGTTGTCTTGTTCTCTCCTGTTTTAAAGTGTGCATATTTCACGAGTGAAATTGACCTGAAGAGCTTACGATATGAAGCACTTTTAAAAGTGAAGAGGTAGCAAAGAAATATGGCAGTGAACATTGTTGGGGTGGTGTTGAGAGTTTCACTTTTCCCCCTAGAAAGTAGTTGTTATACTTGTACAATTATGCATTACTGGAAGCATGTTCTTGAGCACAGTGCTTTTGCTTGCAAAATTTAAAGCATAAAATGGGCAAGTGGAATTTGAGGATTCTGTTCTAAATGTAATAGGTTTGTACACAATAATATGTAAAAAACTTAAGAATGTAACTTATAAATTAATAATTCATTGATTATTTTAGAGTAAAATTGAAGAATGCTCAGTTAGTAGGCAATGCTATAAACTCCAGCATGTTCTGACTGTTTTGGTCCATTAACATTACTAGAGCAAGCCCAATTCACCAAACATGAAAAAGAGATGTAAACATACAGCTGAGCACACTCCTCTTAGTGCTTCCCACTGCGGAAGCTGATAACATAGAACAGAATCTGTTTTAAAAGTTTTGGTTTTGAATAGTTGTGCTAAACATTATTTTTCACGTTAGCTATGAGAAAGTTATGTGATGGTCTTTCCATTTCGTTTAGAATTTTTGAGTTCTGTTTAGAGTTAGCAGTCTTCTTGAGTATAATCACAGAGAAAGCGATAAACAGAAGCCTTCAGTAAGGAGTTTAGTCCATAATGAAAGCATTTGCTTTTAAGTAGAACTGAGAATTTATGAACTTTTTTCCTTTTTTTTTTTTTAATCAGATGCAGATACTGGCATCTGGGAAAAACAAAGAAGTTGCATGCAAATATTGCCAAGAGAAAAATCATTCATTCAGTTTTCTGAGATCTTGCTATAGTCTTTTACAATCTTAAATTTTGCAAGGAGAAATATTGTACATAGTGTGCCATCAGAGCATTGAATTAGGACTGACTGAGCAGCACTGAAGAGTAAGTGTACATTTAGGAGTTAGATGGTTGGCTTGGCTCTTGATTCCATGCAGAGTGCACTCTGGGTCACTCTGCTAAACTCTCTGCTGCTGCAGCAACTTCTGCTGCTCCTCTCTGAAATTTGGCTTCCCTGTCCTTACGATGTGCTGTGCTCTGTAGTATGGGCACTCTCTAAGACAGAGAGCAGCTGCAATTTGCCACTCATTTACCCCAGAGACCTCATACTGCAAAGCTAGGAGAGCAGGCAACCTCTCAGTCTGTTGTCTCAGCTGTGAATCCCTTGTGTCCTCCCTACACTCAGTTGATCCGTACTTGTAGAATTGTGTTCTCATTTTCACCCAACATCTAACGTAAATATCCCCTCTTCTAGTTTAAAGCCATTCCTCCATGTCCTATCGCTGTCAGACTGTGTAAGAAGTCAGTCCCTCTCCTGTTTATAAGTTCCCTTCAAGTACTGGAAGGCTGCAGTGAGGTCTACCTAGAGCCTTCTCTTCTCCAGGCTGAACAAGCCCAGCTCCCTCAGCCTTTCTTCTTTTCTCTGGGTTTGTCCTATATATTTTAGATTAGAAAAAAAACAACAACCCCACAAAGTATTATCATTCATTATTATTTATAATAGTTATTTCAAAAATGTGCAAGGTGCTGTGCGGTATCATAGGCCAATATACTCTTTCACAGTTTATCTACTAGAAGTTGACGATATGGTAAAACTCATCACTTGGGAGGCTTTTTGTTGCTTGGATAATTTGAACTGTGTATTTATAGCTGATGTGCGTTTGTGCTTTAGGTTGTTTGCATGAAGAACACCTGTGGGAAAGGCCCAAGACATCTTTTTGCTGTTCCTGTGTGGTTGCTGAACATCAGTAGTACCTTAGTATACCTTAGAAGTGGTCTTCGCCTAGATACGTAGACACTTTCTTTTCACTTTACTTTCAATATCCCTTGTATGAAAACAATGGATGCATTATTACATATGATATTTATGTAGATGATGATAAGGTTGTTTTGTATTACTGTAGGTAAAGAACAGCACTCCAACAAATAAAGTCTTTGTTCTCGTACAAAGATTGCCCTTGCCCTGGCTGCCCAGCAGCAGTGCAGGTGAGCGATGCCAGAGAAAGGAGTCTGATTTTAGATGGGTTCTGAAGCGATGCCACTAAGACTGTTTCAGCGTTTGCTGAGACTTTGCTGAACTGTCAGCCTTCATCTAAAAGGAAGATTGCATAGCTCTGATGCACTCCTATCTGGATGACTTTAATTATCATATGGGTTGTGTTTTTTTCCCTAGTAAATTGATTTTTGAGAATAATCCATGTTCTTTTTTCTTCCAAATTTTTCAAGGTGGATTTTCCCTGAAGTCTTCCTACCCTGAAAGGTATTCCACTTAAAATCATGTGTAGCCGCAAGAAAAGGGGATACAAAGACTATGCTGAATTTCTCTTGTATTGGCTGTTTTTGTTCCTTTGCTTTTGTGGATTTCTGCTTTTCACAGTGGCTCTTCTCATTGGGAGGTTTGTTTTGGTGAGTTTTAGTCTCTTATTCTAGGTAAAAAATTATAATAGAATGAAGCTGAAGTCCTGTGCAAATACTCTGAAACCAGTAGCAAAAATTAGGGTTGCTTTGCAGTCCACTGATATTTAGAGTATGTGTTTTTGCTGGTCGTGGACCAAGCCTCACATATTTGTCTTGGTTCACTAGATGCTCCTGTTTAAAAAAATAAAAAATAAAAACTAGTCTCAGTAGGAGATTCAGATTTGTTTTTAATATTAACAGCTTCTCTGCTTAGAAAAAAAGATACAATTTGCCTCTGTTTGCAAGGTAAACTTAAAGGAAGTGCTGAATAAAACAACAAATTCCCTCAGAGCCTCCTTCACGGCAACATTCATTGCAAAACTATTTCTTGTGACGTGAATTAGGCAAGAAACTCAAAGCAGGCTGATCTTGGTTATGAAGCCTGGTTGTTAAAGCAGCGGTGTCCAGAAAGAGCAATGCTTCTCAACAGGTCACATCTGCTGCTTTATGGCCTACTGTCCATGCAAGCTATCTTTGTGCTGCAGTGGAAGAAGAGGAGCAAAATAGCAAGAAAATGGTCTTTGGACATCTTGCACCCCACTCCACCCTGCTAGCAACTCACCTCCACGTGCCACAGGCACAGTTTCTGCAGTTCTGCCATGGTTTTTGATGTCTCTGGTGCTCAGTAATTAGTACTGCAGTAATAACTGCCATGTCATTTAATGGTAATTCATCTCACCCAGCTCCACAGGTTGCTGCATGGCACAGGGCAGGCAATAAGCACAGAGAGACCTTCTGCTGGAATGTGGTGGTCTGTGGCAGCAGGCAGTGGGCTCACTGAGTGTTCTCCTTTTTCTGATTTGCTAATTACTGCAAGCAAAATACCTGGTTTAAAGAGATTTTTATTGGAATGCCTCCATTTTGTTTTATTTTACTTTTTGATTGTAAAAATTCTCTCAGGCTATAAAAGCACCATGGAAGTATTCCATTATGGGTATTTGGTATCTGTGTCTTCTGTGGTGTATAATTTGGGACTCAGTCTGGTTTTGGTAAATTATGCTTATTTTGACAGTTGGGTTGATACAAATAAAGTAGTACAAACACTGAAGTTCGCCTCCATGAGGCAGATATTTGTTGTGGACTTCTCCTAACAAGCAAGTGCAGCCATGTTGTCAAAAACTGTAGCATAACTCTTTGTTTCACAGATAAGCATAGGATATAGAGCTGCTAATGTTCACTAACGTAAACATGAGTCTGGGAGTTTGCCCAAACACTCATATTTATAAGCAGTAGGTCAGGAAACATTGATGTTTGGACTAGATGATCTTAGAGGTCTTTTCCAACCTTAATGATTCTATGACTGGAAATTTTCTTACTTATATGCATTCTTTTCTCTGTCCATTCTAGTGAATATTCAATAATCTGCACCACACTACATTTTAAAATTATCTGTAATTTCATATGCTCTTCTCTGAAGATAAGTTGTTGCATGATGGGGTGAACATTATCTTTTTGATACCACCTTGAATTTATTCATGCTCATAGCCCTGAAGTGTGAACATAAGGAAGACTCCTTTAGAGGGCTCATGAGTTGGTTTCCACAGAAGAAATCATCCTAACGTTTTAAAGCGCTGTTCTGGAACTGCAGGAATGTTATATATGTATATATATATTCAGCCTGTACGCAGCCAGACTGTAGATATAAATCTACTTTACTAGCTGTTTTTTCTGACCTCAAAGAACAATCAGAAAGAAGTTGAAGGGATTCTGAAGAAGTGTGATAGAGAAGGCTTGATACACACTTTTTCCAAGTTCAGTGAAAGCATTGCCTGAGCCTCCAGTTAAGTACAGAATCAAGCATATGATAAATACCAAGTTGAAGCAGAAATGCCTGAAAAAAGAAGTGCTTTACTATAATAGAATGGGGGAAATTTTGGTAAGGCACTATGGTCCAAACAGTTTTGTTGATTTATGCTTGCAGAAGATCTGACCCTGTACCACACAGTAAGATCTCCTACGTACTTCGTTTTGTTATTCTGTGGAACATTTTGATGCTGGTGATATTTCTTTGTCATTTAATTTCATAGGAAATTCTGTGAACTCTGGCTTGGGTCTAGATCAAGAAAACAGAGACTGCTGTAATTTTTCTCCAGACTCGTGGAAAGGGAAAGAAACTTGCAGTTTGTGGGGAAAGGAGTAGGCTTAGCCAGTCTGCTGCTGACATTAATGCCACATTTGTTTTGTCCGTGAGTCAGTAGCAGGTGGTGTGGTAAAGCCTTTCTAAAATCAGAAGCAAGGGCTTCAAAACTCTGCTTGCTTCTGAATAAAGTCTGTGTTGTATCCTCTTTAATGACATAGACTCCAGTTTGGTGACGCAGTTGATTTGTAAAAAGGCATCTAAGTCTTAGAAACCGTGGGATTTGGGTGCCAAGTCATGATTCTATGTATTTCTTTAATACCTCAGAATTATATTGCATGGTTAGAGCTGTTTCCCCTGTGCGTAGTTCATATGGAGCTGTAGGCAGGGAACTAGTATTTGCGGCAACTTTCTCCTCTATTTTCTCTCTTTTAATTCTCCATTTCTGTACCATGTTGGATAATGCAGAAGCAAGGATAGACCATTATCTGTGTTCATACATCAGAATTCACCTTTGCTTGTGCATTGGAGAGGCTGCAACCAAGACTGTGAAGGGCAGTGTTGTTGACTTATCACTGAAGGAACTTCACAAGAATCCTGGACACAGCGTTCAACCTCTGCTCTATCATTTCTATTGCTTGAAGTGCAGAGGCTTTCAGTCAATATATTCAGAATTCATTTGCCATATAACTTTTCCTCAGTGCCTTATTTACATCATGAATCAATTTCTTGACTTGAATATTCTGGGCCCTAGTTATTGACATCTCTTAAATACAACCCTGTCAGTGATTTACGGGCAGGTTCGGCCCAGTTCTGTGACTAATGGGGCAGAGGGACTCACAGACCCATGCCCTGGGAAAGGGAAAAAGGGTAGGGAGATGGGCCTAAGAACAAAACAGCAGCAACGATCTGAGGAGAAACAAACTAATATACTAAATAAGATATCGGAATTCAAAATAACACACTATAATACAATATAATTACAATTTAAGCTAATTAATCTTATACAATGAGAGTGTCCAAAATTAAGGTAGGCCTTACTGTAATACCGATGATGAGACAGCTGGGGCGCAAGATGCTGCTGCGATGAGAGACGGGAAGAGAAGATGGAATGTCTCGTGGTCTGCAAACAGTTTTATCTTTCCCTCTGACCGGAAAATGGTAACAGAGCAGCAAAGTCCCCTGGGAAATGCAGTTCTTCTTCTCTTCTGAGAACCAGGTACCTGGAACCGTCCATGATTCGCAGAACTGGAGCATTAACTCTTTAACTCCTAGTACACTACATGATGTTATGATGTGGAATACTGATTACCAAAAATCATAAAACCATGACAGACCCTCAGGGGTAGCTGTAAGTATATCAGTAGGAACTCTATAACCTTCAGAATGAGCAGATTTTTATGCCAAAAAAACCTGAAAAATGGTATAAGCCTTAGCTATTAAGTTAATCCTTGAGGACAGGAAAGATATTACTCAACATTACAAAAGACCACTGGATCCTTTCTGTCTTCCTGAGTAATTATGTCTTTGAGCATTTTGAGTTCCACTACTAATATTCACTTGTTCTGTACATTGATCAACAGTGGCTCTCTTTCTTCTGTTACATCAAAATAACTCATTTGTCAGGTGAGTTCTTATCTCAGTGCTGCCTGAGTAGAATTATTTCAGTGGTGAATATCATTAGAGTTGAATCAAATAAAAATATTTAGCAGAAGTTAGCACTTTTCAATAAATTTCACAGTATATATTTTACAGCTGTTCGGCACTTACTTAAATGTTTGACATAAGTCAAATTTATCGCCACTAACCAAAATGTATTCTGGCTACCCTAAATAACCTGAAGGCACAATAATTTTGTTCCTGGTTGTTGGTGATTGTGGAGTGTGTTTTACAAATGGTGTTAGAAGTTAGTTTACGTTTACCTTGGCCTGTACTGTGCTCAAAAGTACGGCTGTTTTGCTGTGTACACCTTTTGTGTAGTGTGAGAGTAAAGTTACCTAGGTGCAAACAGGTGGGCTCTAAAATTATTTGTTCATCTTGTTCTCATTGAAAAAAAAAAGTGAATAAGAAAAAAGGCATAAACAAGCATTGGGGGGTGGAGGGGGAATCAGCTCACTGGGAGGCTTGCTGGCTGGCACAATGGAGGAGAGATTTTTTTTTTCCGTAGGCTGAGGCTGCACGTGCTTGGCCTGTGCGCCACAAGGAAAGATAATTGCTATTTTGCAAATCTGCATGTAAAAAGTGTTTTCTGTAAAGAGCTGTTAATGAAGATGAATCTCTCTCTTATAGGTCTAAATTGCTTTTACATATTTTCTTTGTGGAAAAATCTGTTAACTGGGGGCAGTTTGATGTGCCAGTGTTTTATTCTATGATCCATGTTCTGGCAAACTGAGAAAGGTGTCACAGCTCAAGAAAATGCTTCTGGATTAAGGACTCTGTAGTATAACTGAAGGCTTGGTGCACAAACATTACCTTTCGCTATACAGCAGTGGATTGTCCCTGATAGAAAGAATAAAGTGGAGCATCTAAATGATTCTCTGGTGATTTAAAAATTTGTTAGCCCTGATGTCCAACAAACGTTTCCACGTCTGCTGAATGAGACAAATAATGTACTACTATTTGGAATCCACTCGCAGGGCACAGTAGAATTCAGTGAACTGAAAAAAACTGATTACCAATTTTCTTAACT
The DNA here is from genome assembly GCF_002078875.1 of Numida meleagris. NCBI lineage: Eukaryota > Metazoa > Chordata > Aves > Galliformes > Numididae > Numida > Numida meleagris. Next base: position 96,347,045 of record NC_034410.1, read on the forward strand.
AGTTTGTTGTTTACTAACTATTTACGTGCATGCAGGCATCTGTTCTGTGGAGTATTCCCAGTCTTACCCTGATCAGAATAGTCTGTAGAAAACTTGACATTTTATGATCATTTTATGATCAAAATCAATACACTGAGAACTTGTCAGATTTCTGTTACCATAACATTTAGAAAAGCTGTAGTGCTTTTTTGACTTTCCAGTGAAAAAAGTCCTGAAGAAAGCAGACACCGTCCATTAAAAGTTTTCATCTCTATGTGCAGGATTTGCTAGGGATACTTCAGGCTGCGCCACTGCTCTAGCAAGTTTCTGGATAGATGGATCCATGTTGGCCTTATATCATGTGAACACTGGTGTATATTTCTGCTGTATATTTTTAGTTCTTGTCCATCTGTTTGACAGAAGAAAGCTTACTTTGTGTCTCACACTTGAAATGAAAGCTGAGGTAATTTATGAGACAATCAGGAGAGAAAAGCAGTGTAAGCATGTGTACTTCATTAGGATCAGTATCTGTAAGAGCTAAAATCTGTCCTCCATCAAGCTAGACGCTGTGAGAAAATGAGTTTCATGGTATAGCCCTCCAACCTGGCTGTCGGTCATCCACTTGGAAAATATATTACAGCTGATTGCAGCTTGTTCTTCCTTTCCTGTCTTTGCACGCTGTGATTTCTTTCTCAAGGCAATCCAGAGAGAGCCACATGGATGGCACCTGCCTTGCACTGTAGCCACAGCTGTTGGAACACAAGAGGGTGAAGGGCTGCTAGGAGGCTTTGTCTGTCTCTACAGTACAGTTTACTGTGGATAGAATTGCGAAAATGAATAAATAATAATAGGGAATCAACTCTGTCCCTCCTCACGGGATCCTCAAGGTATAGAGGATGAATTACGTAATGCAGGAATAGAGTTGAAGGTGTGACGCTTGCATAGATGCATGTAGCTGGTCTCCCGGAGCTTGAATCTATCTCCTCTGAGCTAGCTGCTGAGTGCTAGGTTATGGCTAGCCAGCACGTACAGCATAAATGTACCTCCAGGGCATGCTCAGTCTGGTGAGAGAAATGATCCAAATCCAGTAATTTAAGTTAACTTACCTTTACTGATAAGTGTGCATATATTTTAGCACTGGAACGTGTTATTTATAATACTTAAATTGAGCTGTCTTTATTCTTCTTCTGTGTTGTTAGTCCCGTGAGTCTGACTTGAAGAAAAAAGAAGAAAAACGATTACTTAGACCACGATGCTCTGTATTCTTCAAGAGCAGCTCTCCCCGGCGTATGGACCACATCTAAATCTACCTGGCAGTTGTTGATGGCTTTAGGGGGGAGGTCCATTTTGTAAACTCTTCCCAATACTGTAAAAGTTCTTCATATTAGTCATTTGTGCCCTCATTCACCTTGCTATTCGGCGATGAAGAACTTTCAGAAATACACAAAAGAGTCTCATTTGTCTCACACTCTTTTTTCAGAATTTAAACATCGGCAGAAGTAGAAAATACAATCAATTAACCAGGTGTTTTATAAATGGCGTTGCTTGAGCGTATCTGCATTTGTCACTTGTGAAAAATGGCATGGAGGGAGATCCTGAGGAGTCAGCGAGGTTCCTTTAATGTTTTTTTTGTAGTGGTACCATAGCTTTTTAGGAACTGGGTTCTCTGGCCGTGGTTCCCTGTATTTCTCTGGGACAGTCGGTGTGAAAATTCTTATGCTGCAGTGCATGTTGCAATCTAGCGTGAAAAGCAGACCGAAGGAATGTGTCTGATTTAACTGTGTGTGTGGAATGGTAAGAATGAGTGCTTATTTACATATACACAAACATGCATAAACCTAGGTTGTAATTGTGGGAACTCTCAGTGCACCCTAACGTTGCTAGGACAGAAACAGATACAGTAACCACAACAGAAAAGAACCGCTTTCTGGCTTAATTTTGAGAAGGGGGGTGTTACTCCAAGTCCTGATGTGGTGATTTGAACATATGCATTGTGTAAAGTCAAGCTGTGTGCAGTACATATTGTTGGCACCTTCAGGCATTTCGTATGCATGTGGTGCAGTGTTACAGGTTCTGGCCTATTTTTCAGAGCCAAATTCTATATATTCAGCTGGCAGTGAACAAAAAAATGTGATTTGGCTGAATGGATTTTGGCATAGGCATTCTGAAGCCCCAGAATTTCAACTCTTGGAGTTGTCACAAATAATGTTTAATTAAACTGGCAGCTTAAACCAATAAATATTTAAATTAATTTTAAAAGAACAAATTAATTGCTGTGTAGAAGAGAGAGCACTCCTATGTGCCCGTCCCTCACAGAAGGAGCGCAGGTGTTTCCACAGCACTCTGCCTGGAGCCAGGGGCTTGGATCTAGAGAGGAAAGAGTCAGAGGAGCTGAGCTGTGGATAGGACAGAGATGCTGTACTTCAGCTACTGCACATTTTACAGTGTTATCTCAGAACCATTTTGAAATATGTTTTTTTTTTGTGTGTGTGTGTTGGAAATAGAAGAGTGGAGAACAAAAAAGTTACACCAAGTTTCTGAGCACTATTTAAAATCTGTGAGAAATTTTCTTGTAATTATGGCCCTTAGACCCTTTTTCCCTAATTTAATTTATTGACTAGATATCAAGTTCATTACTTAACCACTAAGAACTCATGAAGAACTGCAAAGAAGAAACCATTAGGACTCAAAAACAAGAGGTCTGAGCTGTCTGTTGAAACATAGCATTTGATTTTGAATATTACCTGCTGACAACCATTAATAGAATATTTACAGGTTATTAAACTTATCAAGAGTTCTCTCTAAATAATATGTTTATATTTACTTTACTGATAGTAGAGCTCCCTCAAAGGGGCTCAACTGATCTGTGTCATTGCTTTGATTTGCAAGATAACTGTCAAGTAGTGTCCTGGAGGCAATTGCATTTCAGCTGAGAGGAACTTAACTCCACAACAGGAGGCTTCATGAAAGTCTGTGAGACCTTGAGCAAGCTAGCACGCACAGCCCTGGGATTTGTATTAATAAGATGGTTTCACATTAAGAAGTCTTTTTTCCTCTATACTTTTAATAATACATTAGTTTAGTTTATGATGTTTAGTTTTACAGAAAACTCATCAGAGATGAATCCAAACGCTCAGCCTCTCAACTATGAAGTCACTGACTTGAATCCCTACTTCAACCCCTAAACTATAGCTTGGCTCCAAAGCAACTACAAAACAAAGATCTTGTTTTGTGATTTGAATCTGTAGATCCCCATGTGAACACTCTGATTTAATATATGTGAGGTTTATTTTGGATTGCTCTGAACAGATTGGGAACTGTTTTCTTCTAAGCTGCAATAAGACATTTTCAAGCTAGTTAACTATGGCCAAGCAGAAGTTTTAGGTGCTGTAACACTTTTGATTTTAATTTTTTTCCCAACTTTTCTGGGTAGATAGAGTTCTGATAAGCGTTTACTCATTGCTGTGAAAGACAATGAACCCCTTATGAGGCAAGTAAAGTAATCAGTGTCAGAATATTAATTTTCTATTCAAAGAGGACAGGAACTGAAAATATATCTATGAATCTGTTAAAAGGTCAAAAGAGACTGTTTAAAATGTAAAAATGCATTATTTTTGTGCACAGTCTTCATAGTAACCTCTATTTAAATGTGGGTAAGCAGCAGTGAAATCTTGTTTTGGCAGTTTAGAGTTTTTGTAAAAAAAAAAAATTTTGGCCAGCGTAGACAACTTTACATTTTTTTGTGCTATCCCCTTACCACCTCTGCCTCTGTGGTGGGAAGAATGTATTCTACCTAAATCTGGATTTGGTTCATCTGATTTGTCTGCAAAATGTGCCAATCAATTGCTAATTTTGTATGATATTATTTGAGTTGATGATAAGAAGTAATTATGCTAAAGGACTAAATCAGGGTAAGCCAAATAGAAATGTTATTACTGGAAGTAGTTTTGGGAAGACTGTTGCATCAGCAAAGGAACTGTAACCTGATAATGGCAGTCTGTGTTTTAAACCATTAACTGCAGAACAGCTACAAGGTCAAGACAAAGTATTGGAATCCACATTTAAAATATATCTAATACTGTAGAAGACTGATTGCGATATAGGACAAGCCAAAGACTGAGTGATTTATTACTGTCTTTGGCTTTTTTTTTTTTTTTTTTTTTCACTTCCCAGATCCTGACATTAGTACAATAATAACCTTCTGAAAACAAGTAATTCCTGGTGGAAACTTCACATCAATATAATGAGCCAAACAGTAAATAGCTGAAAACATCAGTGATACTCTAACATTTTGTTTTATCTTTGCTATGACTGCATCCCTTTCCTGTTTTTATTTTTCTGTTTGTTTCTTTTGTTTTCCTTGACAGCTACTGAGATGAATAGAAAATTCAGAGTTAATGATATCAAACACTAGACAGGTAACTTTAATTCTTGCGTGACAGTGGTGTAAGCCATAGTTACTTACAGCTACCTGCAGTACTTGTTTTTTCCAGAAGCATCTTGCTACCATGAGTATTTTGGTGAATGTTTTCATCAGTTTCCTCATGCCTTCGTTTCCAAAATGTGTGTACTTACATGACCTAGGCAGTAAGTAAGCAGTTTGGGCAGATCACGGATAAGAGATTGAAGATGTTGCTTCTCACAAATTCACATAAAGCCTAGGAGATGAAATTGTTCCACTTCCTTGTATTGAGGGCATTAAATGTTCTCATGAAGTAATATCTTCTGTTGTAGTGTTCGGATTTTTCATAAGCAAGCTGTCACTGCATTCAGATGCACAGCAAAAAGAGTTTAGAATACGATATATTCCTAAAAGCAAATTCTCCATTTTGCAAGAATGGGATCAGTTTTGGCTAGACTTTTTCCTGTAGCAGGTCAGCCAAACTGTAATTGGCCTCCACAGATACTCAGAAAGAGCAACAGTCTGGACCTGAAACCAAGTGGTGTGCAAAACAATTTGAAATTGTTTACTTTCCTTGGGAATTTTGAAAACAGTCATTAAGATTACTATTACAATTAAATGCCCCAAATGATTAGCCTAAACTTTGAGCCAGATCATCATCAATGAGCACTGGGAAGCCCTTTCTTAGAGCTGTATCTTTGAATTTTGCAGGAAAATGATAACTGGAAAGAGTAACCTCTAAAACTTATTCATTTTGCAGCTAATACTGGTGCTCCTCAGGATTGGTAAGCACTCTGCCAGCCATATGATGTAATTTATGTTGCAGAGGGCATAGATCAAGAAGAAATGCGTGGTGGTTCATTATGCATAAAAGATGGTTTGATGTTTTGCTGCTAGTCTTTGCTTCTCTTGTCAGACTAAGAGTGTATATATAGGAGAAATACTATGCAGGCAGCACAGATGTGTTCTATCTACTATTAAGATGATCTATAGTATCTAAAGTTGAAGTTTTCTTCTTCAAACCTTCAGTTTCATTTCAGCATAAAAATACGACTGTTTAGAGAAATCCACTTTTTACTTCTGCTTCTTGATTTGATGGTTTAACCTTTTCCAATCTGCAAAACAGAAATGACCGATTTATGGTTGGAGACAATGTCCTGATTATGAAAGGAGTACTTGAGAGAGGTTTGGCAGCCAATTCCAAGACATGCGCTGTTCGGCAGCCTTTGGGTTTTTTTTTTTTTCTTGGGCATGTGGGAAGGAGTCAGTTACTGGAATGTGACTTAAAATCAGAAAGGTATTTTAATACAATATTGAAAAACTTTTTACATGTGGTTATGCAAAAACTTTCCTTGTTACTGTTATGAAAGTATTCAGGTGGTTAGATGAGTACTTGATCATGCTATGGAACATATGAGAAAAAAAGAATAATAACAAGAATTAATAAGATATTACAGGTCAGTACATCGTAAACCATAAGTGTAATTCATGATTTATCAATGAAAAACATTCATTTGTGATTCAATACCCACAATTCTTTATTCCCTTTTGTGAATGTGAGATTGCTTGAAAAGTCTGTCAGTGATTATTTGCATAGCCCACCACTGGAATACTTTACTTTACTAAAATGTAAAAGTCCTTCACAGCCTCATAGAACAATAACGTTTTAAACTTTACTGAGTTCTTCTTCTACCAAGCAAAACAGATTGCTTTTCGTTAAGACATGTCTTCAAGAAGAGTCATAGGTTTGAAAGCTGTGAAAGGAAGGATGTAGGCTGTGTCTTTGTCTAGCTGCTTCACTTAAATGGAGTAAGTAGCTGTATTAGGGTTAATGGTAGATGAAACACAGCCATAAAACTCATAATTGCTATTAAAATCTTTTGTGGATACTGTGATGGAAGTAATATCCTTTGTAAGGGTTGGTTTTTTTTCCTCGCTTGTTTATTTGAATTTACGTATGTATATGGCTTTTCCATTCTGAAGCGTGGCAATATTAAAATTCATGTAAGATTTATGGGTATTTGGCATGTTTGCGGCCTCTTTTCTGTTTATAAAATAGTTTCTGAAAAGCATTTGTCTGCATGCATGCACACTGTATCCATTAAGCGTTGTGAGTAGGTTCTTTATTTGTCCTAAAAATCAATAATAGCCCAAAGAAACCAAACTGGATATTAACAGCATGACTTCTGAAAAATGCACATAGCTGTATACTTAGAGAATGCTTTCTTCTGAAGTTACATTTTTACCATTACATATATTCAGCGACTGAATGTATTGCATGTAGAGCTGTGCCTATCACCAGGAAGTGGATGCAGCCACTTGCCTTGTGGAGGCTAAAACGTTTTCTGGAATTCTCTCTGCTGGTGTGGGATGTGTCTGCTGACAGTAGTACCCTTTTGCAGCACCACTGCTGCTACAAATCCATGGTAAAGTAACATCTGGGAAATGATATCATTGTAAGGATGATGTTTGTGTCACTGAAAACCATAAGATTAACTGATTTTTGGCATTAGATGTGAGTTAGCACTTAAAATATATTTTGAGAGTCTCTCTTATATCCACCTTTTCTGAGTGCTTCATCTCTCTCATCTAAACTGTGCTGGCTTAGCTTCAACCTGAGCCCTCTGTGCTTGTGACAGTGGCAAATTTCATGTTATTCCCCATGTTTACAGAGGAGAAATTTTGTGGATCCTTATTTTCTCATTTCTTCCAGTTCTATTGGAATTACAATCTCTTTTATTAATCTCATAAATGATGCACATCATAAGTATATTTAGTTTTGATAGGCTGTCAAATATGAAAACTGTCATGGTTAAACTTCATCTGAGCACAGCTGGAAGGAGCTGAGGAGTCTTGCAGATTTGTATTATACTTTAAGCTGAAAAATTTGAAATGAAATTTTAAAAAAGGAGAGAGCTCTTGAGAAAATCTAAAAATAATACTAGCACACGTCATTTGCTTTGTCTCTTTTTAAGATCTTTTTCTCTAAGCATAGTGAAACAGTTTATGTGCATACATATTGCACATACCAATGGTGTACATAGGCAAAAAAAAAAAAAGAAATGTGGAAAGATTTTAGAGGTAGTGTCATTTAAAAACAAGCATAATTTTTCTGTACAGTACTGTACAATGCAATTACATTTTATGTGGGGCTTCACTAACTGCTGAATTTTTAGAATATTCTGGTCTTACTTTAAAATACAGATTTGGTCTCTTAAAATGTTATTAAGTTCATTTTGAAACATCAACCCATTTCAGGGATGGTGATTTTCAAATGACTCACATTTAGAACAGTCTTGCTTATACATGGGAGAAGGTCTCTCTTTAGTTAAAGTTTTGCCAGGATTCATTATTAACTCTACTTGAAGCCAAATATAATTGAGTCAAAAAGTTGGCCCGGCCTGAAAATTACCGTGTTTGCTCAAGTTTACAGGAAGTGTGTGAACTAAGAGTGTTTTTTTGGAGGTTATCTATCTTCTCCAAGTTAATACACTTTTAAAAGCCAAACCCAAACAGCCATTAAAAAAAAAAAAAAAGCAAACTACAATCTTTTCCCCAAATAAGCATTTAAATAACCCTGATATTTTTTTCTGTAAAAATTTACCTTACAGATAATGCTGCCTTATTTCATGTTGGAGAATGTTTCTATAATTCTAGTTATGCTCCTCATTCTTTAGTTCGGGCTACGCAGTGTTTGACATCTGTTATTTGCTGTCTGCAGCAGAACCATGCCAACACATTTCTCGAGTGGTGCTCAGCAGTGCTGATGCCAGACTGCTGGGAGAGCCGCGGGCAGTATGCCCCTCGTCAGGTACTGGAGAACACAACCCAGCACTACAAAACCAGATCTATTTTCTTCTCTGTTCCTTGGGACGTTATTTCTTGATAATAGGTAATTTTAGCTTAGAAAGTCATCTCCCCTTTCAGTTTGCATAAAACTGCAGCAAGCGAATTTCTCTTTGCAGTGATCACCTGGTGCTGCAACTAAAGAGAGGTGATGGCCAGATGAGATAGTGGAAATGAATTTATTTTTTAATGGAGAGGAAACTTAAGGAAGAGAAGTGAAGTTGAATCTATCATTCTTATAACAATGGCTTTAATAGTTTATATTGCTAGCAACACTTGCGCTTCTCACTTCCTCCATCTGCCCTTCACCTGTTTAGATTAAAAACTTTTAAGCTAGACCTGTCTTGGTGTAAGCAAGGATTTGCTGCTGAGGTCTGTATCTTTCCTTGCAATCTACCAAGACACTACTAGCAATAAAAATTAAACATACCAAACAAGGCAGTGAGCAACATGGTCACAAAGCAACAACTCTTCTTTTTCAGAACTGGAGAGAGAATAAGGATACTTAACTCTATGGAGACTCTGGATCTCGGGGTATGAGTCACACTTCGACCACGTTATGGCCAACTCAAACAAATGATGTCCAACGGATGATAAAAATGAAAATGAGTCCCTCGTCCGAGACCAAACCCATGATTATTAGACATAAATTAACCAGGCCTGACCAATTTGTCTGCTTTTAAGTGCTTTAAGATACTTGCATGTTTTAGTAGTATAGGAAATAACAGTATTGCCTGAGAAAGTATTTAATGGATTTTGGGCAGAGGAAGAATCCTCCCAGCAAATCCCATGAGGTAGGTGGTGCTTTAAGAGTTGTATAAAAAAGGTTATGGAGGGTAGACACCAAACTGACTGAAGTTAGTTCTAGCCTGAACCTGACAGATGATCCAGCATCTGATAACCTGGAAAGTTATTTTCAGTCCTTTGGCATATAAAACTTCAGCTAATTCCATGATAGTTTTCAACAGAACTTTGTAAAGGTTTAAACCCCAGCATGCTATTTCCCCCCTCTTATTTTTCTGTTAGGGAAAAGTAGAGCAAAATCAGAACAGCACTGCAGTTGCAGTTCAGAGTAGCTGCTTTTTCTGAAGTTAGTTCTGAGTAGTATTTCCATTTAATAATGAGCTCCATAACTCATAGATTTGAATAGTGACTGTGCACCAACCGATGACAGAACCTTAAAGCAAAAGCCCACTTTGTTTTCACAGCATTATATTTTGTCACAGGGCTGTTGATGGTTTTCTTTTTTCTTTTGTTGAGGATAGAATCACTCCTAATATTGGAACAGCACAGTGCATTATCAACTGTGTTGTTCTTCACAGTACACAGCCTTGAAACCTCAAAAAAAACCAACAAAAAAAAAACCAGATGCTGCTTCCTTAGGCAGGGAGCCTAGCTGTACAAAGTTGGATTCAAAGTTTCAATTTACTTCCTTCCAAATAGATGGGACAAAGAATGGGACAGGAAACAGAGACAGGGAAAACATAAACACCATGTCAGAAGTCAGTGACCTGCTCAGATGTGTGTGTCCTACCTAGGTGACTCACAGAAACACAAAGTCTAAGGTGTTTTTTTTCATTTAGAGAATGGTTAAAACTGTTTTGGCTCACAGGGGAGGTGATGAACAAGGAAGAACCTTGTAGTTATTATACCGTTATGAAAGTTACAGGAAATGTGAAAGGGATGCTTATAAACACATACGGACAGCCAAAGATAGAGACACATCTAATGAATAAGAAAGTGGAATACTGAATATCTGGGAACAATACTACTTTAAAAATGTGTCCCCACTTTGTTTTAATCCCCACATCTTTTAGTCTTTGTATTTGACTTTGCAAAAGGCAGATTTTCAGAGATTCCATACCTTAACCCTTGGAAAGGCAGGGTTGGTTGGGTACAACTGCCAGCTCTCATTACTTATATCTGCAGTGCAAATTTGAATTGTCCTTTCTTCTCTCATCTTGTCCTCTCACACAGCTCACTTCTTCCAGAGTGCTTTTCTGTCTGCCACAATCATGCCATGGATCAGAGGTTGGGAACCTAGCTTCCTGTCCTGCTCCTCTGCTGCTTGTGCTTTCAGGACTTCACAAATTTTATTTAATTATTGCCTGACAGTAAAATAAATTATATATATATATTTTAAATTAGTAGTAGTAGGTGTGCTGGTAGAAGGCAGATCATTTGTGTTCCTGGATGTAGTAGTTATTTTGACGTTTTGGATCTGTGCAATACAACCCTGACTCTCAAGTGATGCTGGGGAGATAGATAACGGGGGCTGTGCTCATAGTAGGACTAGCTGCTGTGCTCTTCTTCTAACCTTTAGGAATGTGAACATCTTGAGCATTCAGTTCAAGGACTGAAAGGAGGAAGGCTGTTGAAGTTACCAATCTGTTTTTTGCTTTAGAAACTATTTTCCTAGTTAGTTTCTGTCTTAACTGTATGCCCTGGAACTTAAAGACAGGCTGACTGAAACGCTTCCCTGCAGATAACACAAAACAAGCCCTTAAAAGTATTGTTGTGAGATGGTGTTTTGTTGTTGTTGTTTTAGTTTTGGGGGAAAACCAAGCTTTCCCTTTGGTTTTTGAATCAATTTGAATTCAGTACAAAGTAGCATATAGAGTAGCAGTGTAAGAGGCATGAAATAGGGCGTTCCATCTCACTTACAGAATTCACCCATCTTACTTGAGTCTATCTGATAGTGAAAGATAAATCAATTTTGTCAGTATGAATGCAACAATATTTTAAAACCCATGCTGAGTGTTTGTGGAAGACTTCCTTCTGCCAGATTTTGCCTTCATGTTACCCAACAGAAATTTCTGCAGAGGTTGCTTCATTTATACTCTTGAAGTAGAAATAAGAAATGTGATCTGACTGGCATGCAAAATTTCGCTAGAAAATTGGGAATGCTTGCCTAAAACTTGTTTATGTTAAACAGAACATGCATGGATTCTCAGCCTCTTTGAACAGTGTAATGCAGTTGACTTCAGTGGAGCAGTGTTGACTCGCAACAGCTCAAGCATTCACCCTTCACATTTAACTTGCAATTATTTTTTTGGAAGTACTTTGTTAAATCTCCAAATATTCAGGAGCTTCAGTGTAGACTGACTGGCTAGTTTCCTAATCCATTTACAGCGCTCAGATTTTACAGTGTGTGGAGCTTCATATGATCATAGATTTCAATAACAGAAAGTGTTCAAGTTGTAGAAAATAAGTTAGTGTTCTGCTTCAGACTTCTGTATGGCAAAGCAAGCAATACTGGATGATGACTCAGAGTTTCCATTAATTGTCTGTCATCCCTTCAAAGTCATTTTGGATGGCAGACAGCACCTGTTCTAGTTGTTAGGCCTTTTAAGCATATTCCAAATTCCAGAATGTTTCCCGTCTCCTTCATTCAGTAGCCTGCAATTTCCAGGTATAAAAAGGATCTCTTTTATTTACTATGCCATTTCTTCTGCATGACACAGAACTGACTTAACTTTTTTTCTTTCAACACTGTGTTTTTATAGTTCAGAACTTGCTTCTGCTACCTTATTCACCCATTGTAAAGTGACTTAGAGTCCTTAAATGCTGCTTGTTTGTTTATTACTTCTCCCACATCCATTCTGATGGAATTTGGGCAGTGAAGGAGATAAGTATGTATGTGTGCATGCAACAGTTTTTCCTCCTGGTTTTTGCAATACTTGAGACGGAAATATAGTTCTGAGATGAACTACTGGATTCCTTCAACCTTTTCACAGCCTGCTTCTGTGCTCACTTTCTTTAAACTTAACATTAGTAACTTTTAACAGCATCATCTTGGGTTACTTTGTATGCTGTTTTACATTTGTGGAAGTACATTTGAACCATCCAGATCCCATTGGATCCAGTAAATCTTACAATCAGTTATGGTAACTTGTTAGTTTATATATATGTATTGATCACAGTACTACAATAAGAATCTTCATGGTGTATAGAAATATTCAGTATTTACAGAGATTATTAAAGGAGAAATAATGGCTTTTACCATTTCAATAGTGCAAAGCCTAAATGTTTCAGAGAGTGATCATCTGGGATCTTTCTTGATTACTGGAGTCTTGAGTGTATTTATTCTAGATACCTGTAAGAAGCTAGATGTGTATTTTCCTAAACACATTTGATGAACAATCATCAATAAGTGTCCCTGACAGCTGCTTTTCAATTTCAGAATTCATAATTTGATATATGGGCTTGTCACTCATTATTCACCTTGAGTATCTTTTGAATGTTTATATTTATTCCATGAAGCTACCTCTGTTCACTGACTGGCCGTATCAAGTCTTTAGGAAATACGCATCTAAGGGACTGAGGTAATTGAAGGAGAGGCGGTAGATAACCATTACTGAATGTTTTCCAAAACATGGAGCAATGTCCTTCTTGCCATCTCTTTGTCCAGATGTAGAAATTTTCAAGCTACCGCAGGACTCACAAATTCATGGAAGAGTTTGTGCATCAGAGTTCTACTCACAGATAAGCATAGCTGAAGAAAGAACTGCGTGGTTTGTCTGTCTCATTGCTCATGGTACAGGGTACATCTGAAGGTATTTGAGGCCAGAAGATATAATTGCAGGGACAGTTAGATACTTAGAGCCACCTAAGCTCTACATGAGATGTCCAAATAAGATGTTATTTCCCAAAACACTGTCTCCTCAAAACCTCTGCTCAGCTGCCAGCTAACCTTGAGTATCTCAAATTCATGATATATGAGCTACCTCCAGGAACATTCCCCAGATTGGCTTGGAAAGGCTGAGTTGTCTGTCATGAAAGCCATTTCAAGGCATACATTCATGTCCCTTAGTCCAGGAGACAAAATGTGGTAGGTTCTAAGATGACAATGGGAACCAGTGGATATATGGGTGGTTATGGCACAGAGAAGAGAGGAGATCTGGAATCAATGACTATGCAGTTAATCTTATTATCAGATAATACCTATTGCACTCTTGCTCACTGTATTGCTCAGTGATGAGCAAACCCTGGGGTCTGGGACGGCTCATGCATCAGCCTCTGGCAGTGATGCACTGGACAATGGGGCTCAAATCCCCATAAGCAAAAGAGGAAAATGAGGGTGAGTTGCCATTCAGAGTGAGAATGGTGCACCTAGAGAAGTGGATGCTCTGGGATTCCATAGGAGATGCCAAGAGCTGACAGCAGATGGGATGCAGTGCAGGGCTGCTCTGTGGGTATTAGGCATCCTCAATGTCTGTGAGCCTGTTTGTCTCTGTTTGTCTCTGAAGTGATGAGATTACTTTTTGCATATGATTTCGCGTCACTCTCTTACTGTCAGCAACAGTGGAAGAAAGTGGACTGACAGCTTTCTGGCAAGTCAATGTGATCAACAAAACGCTCATAAAAATATTTTGGAGGACTAAACAGGATTGGTATAATCAGTGCAATTCTCCCAATTCCTCTTTTCAGTCTCCACCTATCTGTTCTGGTCAGTATTCTCTGGAAAGTTTCTGTAGAGACTTTTACATGTCTAAAAATGTCTTCTTCAGAACAATGCAAATAGGAGCTTTTTGCCACCTTCCTTAATATGTTATGATTTATATGTTATTAATTATGTATTCTATTGGTCTAATGAACAAATGTTGGCCACATTGATTTTCTATCCTGTTCTATTCCTTTTACTTTACCTAAACAAGAGATAATGGTAATGGGAATGTTGTGCCAGAGCTGTAATAATGATGTAAACCTCAAAAACATGAATTTAATCTTGAACTTTAAAGGAGGCTCCTTTAGCTTCAAGACAGAGAAAAGTTAGGCCAAATGTTAATCATACCTAATGGAGATTGACTCAGCTGTAATTAAAGTAACTAATGTACTTTGATCCATGCCAAAGTTCTCTGTAATGACTTAAATATGTGGGATCACGTCTTACTGATACGTTCACAATAATTTCATTACAAGATGGCTAGGATCTGCTACCATGAGGTGGCTGCAAAGAAATGTGTTCACGTCTGACCAGACAAGGCTGTAAATAAGAATGTTAATTCCTTTTGGGAGTTTCTTTAAAATGCTTTAAAAAATAAATACAATTTACTTCTTTTCTGAAGATTCATTACACTTGTCTGGAAAGAGTACAGTTCTCTGTTACTAAGAAACAGTTGACATACACAAGGAAACATGGTATAATAATAAAGGAGAATACTGCTTCTCCTTGCCTCTGAGCAAGCAGAAACCCAAAAAACTGTTCAACTACTGTCATGGCAGGCTGTTGCGCTTCCAGTATTTGTGTTGGGCGTCAGCAGAGGGTCGGGGAGTAAAATATCTGCGCTGCTCTGCTGGAAGCTCAGCTTGTGTTGGCAACAGAGCTCAGCATTCAGGAGGGTGTGCGTGCCCCTTGCAGGGTGCAGGAGAAGAGCAGGCTCATCTGGCTCGTCTCCCCCAGAGCTGGGCGATGCAGGGTGGCACGTCACCCTTCCTGACCCCTGCAGCAGTATGCCATGTAATGTGTTTGCAACTGAGTTGATTTTATTTACGCTTTAATACCTCAGCTTTTAGGTGTCGGACAGCGTGAATTTGGAGCGGTGTTAATGTCACTGTGCCTGCAAAAGTGTTCTCAGATATACATTACAGGGAGGGCTATCTGTTATATAGAGAGATCAAATGTTGCCGTGGAGTTATATAAACACAAACATGGTTATATTAGCATAGGTTTTGTATGTCTGCATTACTTACATGTGGCAAAAAGCCCTAAATGCGCTCCAGAGGTTATCCTCAGCAAGTGGCCCTGAATTCCTCATAGAAACTCTTGCCGTCATCTATTACAGCAACCTTACACTTGTATGAAAATAGTTGATTTGGTGCTGCCTTGAAGTGTCACTAACACCTCAGAGGACACTTGCTAATGCTGCCTGTTGCTGCTGTTCTTTCTCCAACATCTTTTTCTTTCCGTGATTTCATAACATCTCTGAAAAATTCCCAGTGCACTGTTATTAATTTGGATGTTCTTTTTAGAAAGGAGTATGTGCTGCAACAAAATCAGACTTTTTTTTTCATGGGGAAATGTTGGTATTTGCAGAAGTGGAAATTCTTCACTTTGCTATGTAGAAAAAATAAGGAAGAAATAAAATATCTAAGTTTTAGTAAGTTCAAACTAAATAATTGCAGTTTTGATTTCTTGAGCTGAACAGTGGCATTTCATTCCTCCATCCAAGTGTTGTAAAAGTTATTTTAGCAATTTGAATTTCACCCTGAATTATTAAGCATTGGCAATCAAAAATAGATTCAGACTTTGACTTTTGTGAGCTTTGTTTAAAGCTGCTGTATTTGAAATATTTTTAGTAGTTTGCAGAATAAGAAAAAGTCTGAACTTATCTGACTGGAAAATAGCTTAGGCTACTGACTCTACATTGATGCAGATGTGATATATGCCAGGAGTATGCATTTGTAAGAAATATGGCTTATTTTTGTTTAAGCAGTGGACCCCAGTTTTTTAGCTGGGGTTTTGGAACATAATATCAAATATACATTTCTCCTTTATTATTACACTTTATTACATTTCGAAAAGATTTTAACTCTAGTCCTATGAAATTCACATAAGTATGGTATTTTGGACGTTCCATTCTATTACACACTCATTAGCACACCATGTTGGAATCTGAATCGCTTCTCCCTAAGTTATGCAACTCTGTTTTAATCTTCCAGACAAGTAGCAAAATATTCTATGAGAAAATAGAAAAGACAATTATTTTAAAGTAAGAATAATTTTTTTTTATGCTATGAATGTTAAAATGGCATTTAGCTAGATTATATTTAGTTCTGGTTTTGTTATAATGTTTTACAAAGCAGAATCTTTGCTTTCCCAGTATCTAGCATCTGCCATCTGTTTTCTGGAACTGTTGAAGCACAAATGTTTCTTTAAAAGGCTTAATCTAGATTAAAATATATATATTTTTTGCATACCGTTGGTTCTCTCTTAGTGAGACTACTAATTATGCTGTGAGGACAATTTTATGTAGCTACCATAGTCTTGTATGTACACGTGTATGTATATACAAGCACAGTGATAAATAAGTCCATTCTTGTCTCCATTACAATTTCAAAACCAAACTTTGCGTCTGTTTCATAGCAATGTTTTTGAGGTTATCCAAAAGTAAAGATGGATCTATATGCAAGGGAACATGTGGTATATTTCAATTTCTTTCATATTAGAATATACTTGTCATTCACTCCTAATCATAAAAATCTTGTATTTCAAGCAAATTTTTTATTATGATTCTACAAAACAGTCATAGCAGTAGTCATGATATGCTTACTGCAGATTAGGCACTACATTACATCAGTGTTTTCAGTAACTTAGAGGACATTCAGAAGTCATATAGTCCTATGACCATACAGTCATATAGAAGTCTTCCACACTTCAGTTTCCAGACTTAACAGGCACAGATGAATTCTTCAATTGCTTATCTTCTTAGCCTTGCAGAGATAGAAAAGTTACACATTCTTTGCATCCAAATTCAAGTTCACCTGACCTGCAGTGATTTTTGAAGAGAGTACCTGGACCTTCAGTTACCCTTGGTCATTCAACAAAAGGCAAAAAGCAGGATCATAGGATACTTCTCTTTTGAGCAATTCTTTTGCTTAGAGTTAATATTTTGCAGTATTTTAGTGTCTTTGATTGTTGTCTGACCTTCTGGGTGATTAAAAATACCAAAGCAGTATTCAAAGGTACACTTTTTTCCTCTTCCTCTGTTAGTGTCTGAGAATGGTAGAAGTAACTTTCCTACCGCTTTCTCCTCACAAAGGCTTGTAGCTCACACTTCGTGGTAAAGAACTGAGTCATTACTTTTTATTAATTGTGAAGAGCACAGGAATATCATCATCCCTCATGTCCTCCATAGTTTCCACACTTTACGCTACTCAGCATTCCCTTTATTTTTCTTCTGCAAAGGAAGCATCAGTAATCATTGAAAAAATTCAGACCATGAAAACATCTTCCTTTACAGAATGCTTAAACTGTACCCTATGAAACATGGTAGTTCATATATTCCAATGCATCATCTTACATTCAGTTTCCACATTGTTATTTTCTGTATGTATCATGGAATCGTTTGAAGTGGAAGGGATCCTTAAAGGTCATCTAGTCAACTGCTGGTTTGTTCCAAACCTAGATCTCCTATTGTAGGAAAAAGAATTTAAAACTGCTCAAGAAGCAACCTTTTCTAAGAGGCATCTAAAGGAGGAAATGCAAATAGTGCAGTCCACAGTGCTTCTTGCAAGATTTGAGGAGGTTGTTCTCACCAGCCTCACTATTATCTAGGGGATGATTCCAAATCCTTCTAGCAGAAAGGCAGATGTGTGAGAAATCCCACATACTGCCCTAGAGGCCTCTTGGATTCTGAGACACTGCTTGGACAACAGTTGTACTACATGTGTGCAGAATGTAGATGCCAAATTCAGCTTCAAGTGTCGAAGCAGTTTTACTACATTTGGCTGCAGGATCCCCACAGTTTTGCCGTACGTGGAAGAATGAAACTACTGATCCTCTTATGTCTACCCCAGAGGACAAAATGCCAGAAATACTAGATCTAGTTGGACATGAACATTACTAAGCCAATGTCTTGCAATGAATGCTTGGTTATTCTTAATGGAGAAACATGTCTATCTTGAAAAACTTCAACAGAATCCTGCAAGCATAGAGAGAAGAACTCAAGTATTTATCTCTGAAGGCTGCACATACTTTCCTCCAGATAGTTTTTAATTTGTGTATGAAATAAGTTGGTCTGTGATAAACTTGATTCATCATTAAGTAATCTCCCTTACCATAGGTTCCAGACATTAGAATAGATGATCTGTGTTTAGTGAGAAGCAATTTATTCAGAAGCAAGCAGATAAAACGTACAGCCTTTGAAAGTCTCTGATGTGACAAGAGAATTTTTAAGAGTATTTCATGAAGTGGAGGTCTGCTGAATGTCTGAATATCAAAATTTTAAAGTACATGGTACTTTTGGTAACCTCTACGCGTACAGCTGCATCTCTGAGGTTAAAAAGAAAAAAGAAAAAAAAGAAACCTTCAGTCAGTGAATTAGTGAATTCACCAGCTTTCCTTTATTCCACTTGTGTTCTTGGGGGACAAGAATATATAAAGTTAATAAATAATAATAATAATGATAATTAGTAATACATTCTCACATAAACCAGTGATCACTGAGCTGACACTGCCACTTAAGAATGCAATTCAAGGCCTGTGATATATACATTAATGGAACCATCGGTTCAGAGCCTCAGTAGAGGCTGAAAAAAAGAATTTCGAATATGGAGGAATAAAATACAGGATGAAACAGAACAACGTTATACTGCTGTATAAAGCCATGAAATACTTGTCTTTTGTAGTGGTAATACCTTACTCAAAAGGGGATGTAGTATAACTGGAAAAGAGTTCATGTTTGGGTTGATGGGGATAACGGAAGTATATGCATCAGTGTCTGAAGAATAGCTGAGTAAGCTGAGACTGTAGCTGGGAAAAGATACAAATGAAAAATTGTGTGATTGAAAGGTACAAAGTAATGCCTCAGATGAAAAGGATGGACAAAGAGGAACACTTAGGAATAGGACACAATAGGAATAAGTTTCAGAAATTCAGCGAGCAACTGACCTGTGGTAATCCCAGCTGAAGAATATTGTATGTGCTGAAAATCTGCCTAGCTCAGAGTGAGGCTGAAGAAGTTCACGAAGCAGAAATTTACCAAACAGATCTGGTTCAACAAATCTGGAAATGGTTAGCGGCTTGGAGGGAGTGTTAAACTTCTGGTATGCTTCCCTGGACATTTGCTTATGGCCGCTTCTGATTACTGGTGAGAGTGGACTTTTGGTTTGTACTAATGTAGATAAAGACATTCTTAGCTTCTTTTTTTTGTTCACAGTTTCTAATATTTTGACAGCGGACTGTAGGATGACAAAGATTACAGAATAATAATCAGTTCCAGAGGGTTTTTTATTTGTCATTTTGCTCTTTATAGCTTCCTATTCATGAGTTTTTGTTTCATCAGCAGTTGAATTTCTTCCAGGTGGTTAAAAATAATTCTGAGATATAATTTTTTCTCCTTCTCTCTCTTTCTTTTTCTTTCTCTTTTTCTTTTCTGATAGCTTGTCTTGGACTTATTAAATTCAAATCTCTGTTTAAAGCCTTCAATTTGAGACAGTAATTCAAAAACAATCTGTACACTTCTTCCACCTAGATTTGTGTACTAAAATGCAGCTCATGGCCTTTTCTTACCTGTGTACCGACCATCAACCATTCGTTTTGTTCATAGAGGCAATTTAAGATATCAGAGTGTCGATACTTAGCATGAATTCTGCCTTTTAGCCTGCAAGTATTTGGGCTGTACTAGCATGGGCTTGACTTACTCTCATATTGGCTGCGGTTTTCTTTGGCAAAATACAGGATACATATGATTGACTGAAAATTAACCATCTGCTTTTCTCTGTTGTCATCATCCAAAAAATATAGTAGGTCTCTTTGTATGGAAATGTAGTGGTTCGTTTGTGATCTTGACGTGTAGGCTTAACAAAGAAATTGCATAGTAAAACTTTTAGAGTGGAAAATAATGGATTATTTGTGAAAAATTCCTTTGTCTGATATAGTTAGTACATGATGCTCAATATTACAGCAATATTTTTACATAGAGAGATTAAGAGGAGACAACTGTTACGTATGAATAAACAAAACTGATTTAATAGTTAAAATGCAAAGCTCCTGCTTGGTTTATGGGATGCTCCAATAGCTTTTTCATACCATTTGCAATAAAGCATGAATAGTCTTTAGGATGTCAGCATTTCACTGAGTTCTACTCTTCCTTAGACTAAAAGTCTTTTCTGCAATATTGAGAGATGTTGTGATTTCCTCTCCTGAAAAAACAGATGTTCCTGCAAGTGTAGAGGACTTCCTCAGTCTCCAAGTTTTGTTTATATTTATACAATGAATCATAGAATGGCTTGGGTTGGAGGGAACCTTAAAGATCATAATATTCTATATTCATTCCATTCCATACATAATATGAATACTAGACAGAATGTAACAAATAGGATTAATTCTGTCATTAATAAGGAGAAAAAAAACCTTATGTTTTGAAGCTATTGCAAATGAACTGGATGACAAATAATCACCATCAGCCAGAGCTGGTACATCCCAAGATGACATTACTTCTGTTCCCATGACAGCTCATTTCCTCTAAGAGCCGTTGACAGAAACTTGTTCTTCTGAAATACAGCGCAGAATTTTATTGAAAACCAAGTTTACTGTTTCATCTAAAATACCATTATCTACATATCCTTTGGTTTCTTAAAAAATTTCTAAGATCTTCTAGGCATTCCAGTCTTCTTGCATAGTTACCTGGACTCCTCTTCAGTGTGTGATCCATACCTAACCCTCTCACACTAATCTATATTCAAGTTTTCATCTATTTCCCAAGTGTGCAAGTCAGATTTATTAGTCTGCAGTTCTTCAGTTTTTTTTCCAATCTACTGCTCCACAGAATTATGCAGAATTCACAGCCTAGTTTCCTGGGAAGTTTTTACAGAGAAATTAAAAGATCAATATATTTTAACAAGATTTATTGTATTATTTTATAAATTAACTAATGCAAATTCTTAAGAAAGATGGTAGAACATATGCAGGACTTCTGCCTGAGCTGAGAGAGAATCTCGAGCTTCTTGGGAGTTTTGTTAAGGGTAGAAATTTGTAGGGATGCTTCCACTGAGTTCAGCGCACGTATTTATGTGCACGTAGTTCTTTGTGAAGACATCATCTGTTAGGGTTTGTTTTGCAATAGCTATATTAGTCTTATTTACATAACCTTCTAGCCTTCTCACTCCGTTTTCCATCAAATTGTTTGCTGCTTATTAATGCATGTGGTTAGGTATTCAGTGGAGAAAGAGTTATTTACCTCGTAGTAAGTACAGATTTTTTCATACTGTATTTCGGAGTTGTAGTAAATGTCCTGCTGTCATCTCCCATTCCTTCGGAGTTGTTTAGACTCTCTGTTGTTGAAGAAACTGAATTCCAGTTAGAGTTACCTGTTCTTTATGACCATGATATATATATATATATATACACGTATATATACATATATGAGTAAAGTACGTTGTAAGCACTGCTTCTAACAGGTAATAATGGCTTAATTAATTTGAATTCAAAATAAATATTATCTGTGGTAGCAAACATGGAGTTTCAGATTCCTCATGGGAAGTAGCTGGAACTGTGTTTTAAAAACCTCAAATACTCTTGTGAAAGAACAGCTCTGCCTTAAAATTACTCAGTGTTCGTATGCACTAGTATCTGAGATGATGTTTATTTCCTGTGTTTAACTTGGTACCGTCACTTGTCAAATTGAGAAGCAGACATCAAGTAGCCATTGTTTGCTTTGAAAACTTATGAGGATCATGTGGAAAAAAATGAATGGTTAAGTTCTGAGTCTTTTCTGACAAATATTTTGTTAACAAAATAGGTAAATTGCCTGTGTAAACTTGCTGGTCAGAGATTATAACTAGCTTGAACGATGGTATTGTGTATTGATGCAGAGGGTACAGCTCAGTTCTAGAAGTATTCTGGGCATGAAAACTTCTAGGAAAAACAGGAAATCCTGCGAGAAGCTAGAGTAAGTAGGCATTTATTATCCTATGCAACGCTTTTTATGTTTTCACTTCTAAATCATCTTCATAATCTTTATTTTTTTAATTACACAACATTTTTGACTGTGTTTACCCATGTCTGTTTGGCATTCATGCAAATGTCAGTGAGCATTTCTAAACTGACTTTTTTTTTCCTTCCTAGAGCTCTGTAGTTACTAAAAGAGAGAAATGGAAGGAAATACATGAGTATATACAAGAATCTTAAAGGAATTTGCTTTTTACATGCAGAAAACCAGACTGGTTGTCTGTATTTTGCCTTAAAAAGTAGTGTGAGAAAATTTAGATAATTACATAGTTTGTGATAAACTATTAAAAATTCCTGTGTTTTTATGATAATCTAGTAAAGTCATTTGAAATACAAAGGAAAATATTATAGTACAAAATTCACTTGATACGCAGTAATCCTGATTTTTAGAAAAGTTCTCTATTACATTAGACAGAGCTGTAGATTGCAACACTGGGAATAATGGGCATGTTCAGAAAAGTGTGGATAAAACTTGAAATGTTGGGAAACTTTTGCTGGAAATCCTGAATCTGAAACCTTGTATTCCTCTGGTCGGGATTTCGTTGTGGTTACTTGAGCAGGTATTTTTTAAAACAGCTAAAAATAATGTCATGAAATCTTGAGCAGTTGCTTGTGGATACAAAAGCTGAGACAAATTCTGTGGGACTGACCCTGTCCATGTCACAGAAGAAATTTTCTGCAACCAAGACTTTTCTTGAGAGATATTTAGTTTTATGTTTGTCATTTACTGATGAAAAGGTTCATGAAAAAGAATGAATCCCGAGTGTCTGTAATAGAGTATCTTGATTAACTGAAATGTCAGTAGTTCAGAAGATAAGTGTCCATTAATATTTATCACTCACTGTGTGCTATCAAAGATCATATGAAAAATGACTTGTACTTTGGTATTTCATCTGCTGTGAGCTGCATAAAAAGTGATTTGTTAAAAAAAAAAAAATAAATTCTTAAGTGGGTCTCGGTGACAACTGACCTGTTATTCCATGTCCTTTTAGCACACCCTTTTGGAAGAAGTTCTTAGGAAATTCAACATATATTAAAAAAAATAATAACTCTGTCATACTGTGTTATTTTAGAGAAAAGGAGTAGCAGAAAAAGATCGCAGGACTTCCTATCTAAACATTATCATGCTACTTTTCTGCAGCGGAAACATGGTGAGCAGCAGGCTCCATCTTTGCAAGCAATCGTGATGCAAGCAGTAAAGAAATGTCCAGTTGGGCACATTCGAACAGTTAATTGTACTAAGGTTGCATGCCTGTGGCTGAGGGGACATGCCATCACTAATCCAGCTCTTGGCCGCATTACTTTTGGAAAATAAAAAAATAGATTCTTCTGCCACGTTTGAAAAGCTTTTGGCCTTCTTGAATCCCATTTAGTGTTGCAGTTGGGCTAGCTTGGAAGTAGGTTAACAAAGCCTTTGCATCCTGATCACATTCCTGCTGGCTTGGTTGGAGGATAGAAGGCTCAGGAGCCTTTTGGAAGGACTGAGAGACTGGAAGTGCGTTCCTCGTGTTTCTGAAGTGCACTGGAGGACATTTCTAAAGCCAGGTAAAGGTCCCACAGTGTACCATGAGGAACAGTGCACTACACCTGAAAGCAGATCCACTTTTTTAATCTTTCAGACAAATTCTGAGGCAAACTCTGCTCATTCACCATGGTTTGCTGGAGCTGCTGGAACCACACCAATGTGAGTAAAATCATAACCCAATTTTAAAGCTACAAATACAGGTGTTTTGTGAGAAGATTCTTCCTATATCAGTATGAACATATATGAGTCTATACATCTAAAACAAAAGGGAAGTGATCCGTGTAGCATTTTGATTTCCAGTGTGAGCTGAGACTTTTTTTCTTTCCCTCAGTTCTGTACATGTACAGTTAATTTTTTCCTTTGTGTAGTTTAGAACTAAGTTTTCAGTAGAAAGAAAAAATATGGAAGTAAAAATACAGTCAAATGGGTTTATCCAAAACCCGCTATAAATTGAAACTCATCCTTTGTCCAAATCTGTCACTTCTTCTTTGGCATAAATTACATATTCAATAATTCACTGATTTTTCTAGCACTCCGATTTCTCCCAAGTTGTTGATGTCTCTCCAAAACTCTTGAGATCAGAGGCATAGTATTTCTTACTGTTCTCCAAAAACTTCTAGTTTCTGCTGTCAAAGCTGAATGTGGTGCATGCAAAGGGCTGCTGCTGTGTAGGGTCTTATGGTGGTCTTGTCCCATTGATGGCCATGAAGAGAACAGTCCTTGAGGAATGTTGTAGCCTGCATTGAACATGTCCAGCTGCCTTCCAGCAGTGTATTTCCTCTGCCATATTTACTATCAAGCTGAGTCTTCATTTGTTATCATAAGTTTAAATTATCCTTTTAAAATATTCCTTAACTTTCTGCAGATGTTTTTCTGACATTTCAGCATTTCAAGAAATTTTTTTCAACATTTTTCACAGTTCCTAAAATGAAGACAATCACAAACTTAGTTGTTAAATGCTTTCTTCAATCTACAAGAGTGTTTGAACAGAAATGCTGGATACATAGAGTCTGTGTTGTCAAATGGTTTGTCTTAAGCTTTAAAGTATATTAAAAATAAATAGATACATTAATAAATATATACTCAGAGTATGCAGCACGGGATCTGGTAATGCAGGAGAAACTACCAAATACTGAGGCTTGACAAAAAACTGTAAAAGCTAACAGTCATTGTATTTCATTACATATGACAGCACACTTAAAAACTGCTGTAATACCTTGTAGCTTGTCATATGTTCACTCTTCATGACCTTGAAAATATGAGATACTTTGTTACTTATACATTCATACTATTTGAAGTTCTTGTCCTCAACCAGGATGGCAGGCCAACTTCTGTACACATGGAACAAAAAATGACCTCTGACATAAAGAATTTAGACTTTACTCTGTTCTGTAATGCTCTGCAGTCTGGGTTGTCTCGTGTCTGAGAACTCTGATGTCTGACCAGTACTGTGAGGTACTCTGATAACCAGAAACCAGTAAATAAGTCATACAGAATATGTACTTAGTGAATATAACTCCCTTTTCAGATTTCAGAATTTCATACGTAAGCTTGCTGTTTCTGTTTTTCATTTTGTTTGAATTATTTGAACTCTCTATTATTTTTTTAAAGGAAGATTACGGGCATTTGGTAATAAAAATTTGCACTGTCAAGATAGCAAACATAAAACAAAAGTTTGAGTCTGATGGAGTGAGATGAGTTATAACTTTTTCTAAAGCTACTCCATCATATTTATCTGATTCTTTACATTTAAACTATGATTTGGACCACTGATGATATGCCTGAAATGTCTCGCCCTAGTGGCCAGCTAAATCCTCCATACTCCCCCGCTCAAAGGAACAGGGGAGGAAATATGATAGAAAAGGGGCTCAAGGGCTGAGATGAGGGCAAGAAGTTCACTCACCAATTACCATCATGGGCAAAACAGACTCAGAATAGAGACATTAAAGTAATTTATTGCCTATTACAAGAGCGGCAAGAAACTAGAAGCAAATAAAAAAAAAAAATACAACACAACTGACTCCCTGTCGTGCGCCTGTGAACTTATCTGCTCAGTAATCCAATCTGAACCAAAGCATAGGTCAGTCTTAGTCATCATCTTCTTTTTAGAAGTTGCTCGCCATAGACCCACACAGAGTAAATATAAAAGAAACAGGATGCGTGTAAGTTGAACATTTCCCAAGTATAATCTGCTAGTTCTGCCTTCCATCGACTTGGTTTCATTTATAAACCCGTATAAGAATCTAAGCAGTTTAGTTTTTTAATCTGTAACTTCATAAAATGGCCCTCTGATGTGTGATGTAGGTGGTATAAAATCTAGGTATAAAGTACTTAAGAAACAGAATTTTGTTGTAAATAGGCCAAGTAGGGTGATGGTATGTAATGTTGTCTTTTATCAGCAATACAGCTTACTGTTAATGTTGCATATTTTCTGAAATACTAATGGTTTACTTTATTTATTCATCCCTTGCAAATTTGGCTGCCTGTGATAAAGCTGAGTGTTTCCTAGAGGATTTATAAGGCATTTTCAAGGTCTCCATCAAGCATTTGATGTTGGCTTTTGGCTATAGATATCCGGTAAATCATAGAGGAGCTAAAACCAAGTGTATTTGGCACAGCATTCTTCAGTGTGTATTGCAAATAATTTTTGAAAAATCTACTACAGGAAGAGAAAGAGGGCAGTCTACACAAAGCAAAGCATTCATTTGAAAGTATGTCTCTATTTCTGAGCCAAACTGAGGTTCCTGTGTTGTTATTCCTCCTTTCATGTCATTTGTTTTGGAAAGTGTAATTAGATTAATAGTTTTTTATTTTTCTCAATATTGGAAGTATCATACATGCTTTGTATCAGGTAACGTGGAGCATAATGATGTTATCTGAAGTGTAAAATTGCTATCTGAAGACTAATTAAACTTTTTTATTTTAATAGAAGAGTAAAAGGAAATATCAGTAACAACAATCAGTAGATTTTGTAGTTAAAAAAATACTCAAAGACATATTTATATAAGTTTTCTTTTAGCTATAGCATTTTCCATTGAAAGTCGACCAAGAGTAAGGTCAAAATGACTTGCAGAATATCCTTGGTCAGAATGTTTTTATTGTTTTTTGCTGAAAACCTTTAAGCAACGCTTAGAAATTCATCAACTACATATATAACTACCTATGTATGTATTTTGTCTTCTAGGACATACAGGACGATTATTAAAATCTCTGTGTTTCACCAGTCTATCATTTCTGCTGCTGCACATCATCTTTCAGATTACAATAAACAGTCTTGAAGCTGGAAGAACTATTGAACCTGGTTTTAACTGTGAGTAAAACCTTTTAGCTTTTATTAGCATTTTAAGTGTGCAGATGCTTCAGTGGTTTGAAAGGTGAAGGGTTGATGGGAAGGCACTTACTATCGTGCTTTTATGAATTTGAAGTTTTCTTCCTCTTTCTCAGCTCGTTGCCTTAATAATTTTTGTGACTAGGGCAAGAATTCTAGAGTGGTTTGAGAAATTAAGTGTATTAACTCCATTGTTCCCACTAGATATATGTTCTCTTTTGGTTTAGCAATGATTACTTTTAGGCTTCCTCAAAATTCCCTCAGAACCTGAGGTAGCTAAACTGTTATCTTATTAATTAATAATTCTCTGTACTAAAATAAAATGAGATATAGTAATAAAAACCTCTCTCCCCATATATTATGCCTCTGTTTGATGGAACTCTGTTAAGCTGTTTGTTTAATTAAATCTTGACCTTGAGATTTATATTTTTAAATATATTTCCTTTTCTTGCCTGTGTTATATAGGCAGAAGGATTTTCAGTTTTTATTTATATGTAAACTCTGCTTATAAATATATTGCATGGCATTTTACATCTTCCTCTCTCAGGAAATGTTCTTCAATAATTCAGAAGCAAATGTACTTTGTGTAGAAGTTAATTACAATATCTATCCAGTGATTTGGATATGTAACCTCCAGGTAGAAGCTATTTGTACTTGTCTTGCAGTGCTTATGATTAACATTTAAAACTGTCAACTTGCTCTTGATAAATGTCCATTTAATTTATCACAGAGTATGCTACTGCCACTTGGGTAAACAGTTATACTACAATTAAACACAAGAAATGTTATGTGAAATAAAGTATTTGACTTAAAGCAACAAAATGTGAAGGTTACTTGGAGTGGAGTGTGCATTACAGTTTTGCCTTTAGCTGAAACCATTTCTTGAAGTAAAAGGCATGACTGTGTTTATATCAGTCTTAACAGGAAGGTCGTAGGCTTTGGCAGTTCAAGTGAGACCTTCAGAGTCTAAAAGTATATTTTCTTTTTTTTCCAGAAATGCTTAGTATTGATTGAGTGAATCAGATGAGTTGATTTCCTGTATCTAACAGTTTTATGGCTAAAAATGCATTATTTCTACTTAAATTATAGTAATTGTATCAACGTTAGAAACTGTTTCCATGGGTAGAGTTTCTAATCATCCAAGATGGAGATGCAGCCACATCACTTTTTCTTTCTCCTGTAGTGGGACCATGTGCAGTAGGACAATGTGTATGGATGTAGTAGTAAATTGAAGGTGTCATGGACTGCTCTCTGACACTGAGACCGGTTGGCATGAAATGACCCACATCCTCACCTGTTGGGAGTGGTATTTGTCACATGCAAACTCCCAAACAGTGCCTGATTTGTTCGAGAGAAAAACTGGCTGACAGAAGTTGTTCTAGAGATTGTTTTTAACAGTGTAGCCATCCAAAAAATCAGTTGAATTTCAGTGCCTGAATATGTTTGCAGAGTGAACTGGCACCATTTTGTTTAGTGGTATGGCTATAGTTGGTCAGCTTCAGATGAAGCTAATGAAGAAGGGGACGTGGTACTGGACCTGCAAGGGGCAGAAAAAGATATAAGGACTGTTGTGGATGAAAGAAAATGCTAAGTCCTTTGTTAGAACAGTTGATAACATAAGTTATTATTGTTAAATGGCACCAGAGAATATGTGGTACTGTGAAGGTGAGGAAAAGACGAAACACCCACTTCAGAAAGTACTTTGGTAGCATTTCTGCTTGTAATTATTTGGTGACAACAGCCCTACTATATTTCCTGTTCCCTAGCTATATGAATAATGCTCTGCAAAATTGACTACAGCAGTGTGCTAAGCCATAGCTGAAGAAATGACAGCCCCGTGCCCATAGTGTCTGCACAGTGTTATGATCTCTGCCTGTTAGAGTTAGCTGTTAATGTTTATTCAACTCTTTTCACTCAATAAGAAGTGCAGAAGTGTGGACTAGAAGACTGGAGTTTTCTGTTTCCCTATCCAGACCGGGATCAACTATTATGAAACAGTTTTTACAGCTGTTTGTTTAATTCTTAAGCCCTGCGTGCCTCACTGGAAATATTCTATAGTCTCTTCTGATACTTATCGTTAGGGATTTTTTTCCACCCTTAGTAAAAATACCCTGTCCAGGTCTTTCAATGTACTGCAGAAATGGAAGAAAAATTTCGATTTCTCTTTATGGTTACTGTTATGTACTTGAAGGCTACTGTCATGTCTGTTACATATACTCCTTTTATTCTCCTCTTTTCATAGAACTTCAGTCGCTCCAAACTTCCTTCATAGGTCACGCTTACTTGTTGGTCTACCTCTGTTTGCTCCAAGTGATCCACATACTTCTTGAAGTCCAGTGCCCAAAGCAAGGCAGTAATTTCACAGAGTACGTGCTGAATATAACAATTGTTTTTTGTTTTAATTATTTTTGCAACAGCGGCATTTTCACACTTTATATGTAATTCACTACAATGGGAAAATCCTTTTCTGCAAAGCAGATCTTTTTTTTTTCTTATCTCATATTCATATAAGTAAGCATGTATGCTTACCCCCATTTTTCCAGAATGCTTTCATTTATCAAGACCCTTCTGAATTCTGTCTTCTGATTTGTTCAGACCCCTCATTAAGGGGACATGTGCAAATACCAACCTGGCAGATTCTTGGGTATACTACAATGTTTGATTTTTTTCTTTACATTTAATCTTTTTTTTTTTTATTTTGCTGGAACTGTACATATGTTGCCCTCGTGTAAACAAAGAGGAAATAATTAGTGCAAAAGAAGACCAGGACTTTTGGTGCAATACTTTCTATGCTGGGTAAAAGGACAATACAAGGAGGGAGTGAAAAAGGTGTAAAAGCAGAAAGAAGAAAAGAAATCCCATCTTGTAATTATTTTGCTTTATGTTTAATTGATCCAGTGATAAAGTCTGCGAAATTTTCACACATTCCTACAGTGATTTTTCTTTCCACAGCTTTTCTGATGCAGAGAAGTTAAAGCTGATTCTATGATTCCATCATTTTCATGTCAGAAATTAACGAACTAATGTTTAAATTTAATTGTTTTCCTTTTCTTTAAAATTGTTGCATTTTGTAGTTAATCTAATTCCTGGCAGTTGAAGAAGTTAATGAGAGAAGGGTCTCCCTTTGTCTCCGAATTTTGTTGTTTTGGAAAATAAAGCAGTTTTGAGCATGCTCAGATGTCAACTTCTGAATCAAAATATATTTTCTGTTTTAAATTTTTCTTTTCAATCTGTTGTATTGTAGCTTTTGAAAGTATTTTCATTTTGGTAATAGCAACACTTGAAAAATGTTTCAAGTAGAGGCATAACGCAGACTATCATCTCTTAAATCTTATAAAGTTAATTTTTTATTTTGGAAATTAAGGACAACCGTCCCTTTAATAATCTTTTACATCTAGAAACAGATTCATGTGGGCCATCTGTAAGAGCAAAGTAGAAAGCAGAATTTTTGATTGATTGTAAAATATTCTCCTCTTATCCTGGAGTTATTAAAAATGAGCTGATAGTGTTTAAAATAACTAAGTCTTGGAATGTTTAGTTTCTTCAGCTTCTTATTTTTTCATCCATTTTCTCTTTTAGAGCCTATACATCTTCTCTTTTAGGCTGGCTCCTAAAATATATCTAAGCTATATAGGGAGTGTATGCTGATGGGTTGATAGAAATGTTTAAAAATATTTAGCTAACCATGGGTTTGGGGGTTTTATTATTATTTTGGTTTGGTTTGCTTTGTTTTTTTCCAGCATATTCTGAGTATTGCTGAGCACTAATTGCTGCTAGGAATCCTCGTTTAGCTTAATAAAATATTTGTTTAGTTACAGCTGCGTTGTTTAGAACTAACATTAAATACCTCCTAAATAGTTCATTTTTTAAAAAATCAGAGTTCATATAGTAGGGAAGGAAAACAATAAATATAGCAAATGTGAGCTGTGGTAAACTTCTTAAACAACTGAGAGTAATGTAGTCAGTCTTGTTTCAGTGATATTTCCATATCCAGAATCAGATTTTAAGATGTAGTAGTATTCATGCTCTAATACACAGAATTTCATTATTAAATTTTTATTTCTCATGGAATAAAATTCCAATTATAAGGTTATGCAATGTCTGTTGCTTATAGAATCTGTGAGATAGGAAATGGAAAATTAGGTCACAAGGTAGCAGAGTCTCATTCCTCAATAAGTGTGCTATAGTCCTTTCTTAGGACTAAATTTAAACCATTTTAAAATGACATTTCCACCAGCAACAGCAATGTTTTCCATGATCTTTATTTTAAACTTTCAGTAAATGAGTGTAAATATTCCTTGCTGTTCTACTCCTCCATGTATCATCTTCTTGTGTTTAGTAGTATGTAAAAACATTGCAATTTATTTTTCTCTTATTTGTAGTGGTATACATTCATTTTTTATTTTCTGCTGACTGTGCAATTTCTGGATGTTGAAGTCTACAGCCAGATCTTTTTAAATAAAAACAGTTTTTTTCTTAGTACTTAAAATGCTAGTCCTTAGAAATACAATTAAAAATTATATTTTCTATCTGTTGTATTTTTAATAGACTTTTATTTTGGATTAAGTGTTTGTTAAAGTACCCAAACAGTCATTTACAGTAATTCTGGATATTTTTTTTTACATCAAATAATAAAACCGTTGGATCTCTAATTGATACCTAGAAAGCTATCTGAAGACTCCTGTGATGTTCTGTGTTCTTTTTTACTGTATGCAGTTCAGAAGTTTTATCTACAAAATGATTATGCGAAATAAAAAGGAGAATAGACTGAAATAGACTTAAAGAACCAGTTTTCCTAGATAGCTTCTCTATTAGATTATGGGAACTAAATTCAAATAATTCCCTGTCCCCAACATACCAAACAAATGCATGCCACCATTCTAGAGTTGTAACAACTTTCTGCTTTAGTTATATTTGAATGATTTATTGGCCAAAAGACCATCCTGTGTTTGCATTACTACCAGTGTGTCCATGGGGCTTTGGGAAGCAGCAATATCTAGTGCAAACAAAGTAGGTTTCTTATTGAAAACTGAGACCCAGGATTGCAGTTGATCTTTCACAGGAGTGAGTACCAGGTACTTTTTCCTATGTACCCAGTCAGATTTCATGTTTTGTGTATCCTGAAAAGTTGCTAGATTGTGTTTGTGTGGTATCAGCATGAAAGGCAGGAAGAGAAAATCTGGGGTTTTCTTTGCTTAGTACAAATAAAAATGCAGTCTTGAAATTTGGCACTAGGTTTTTCAGGCAATGAGAAATTCTAATTATTTTTTTAACCTGTTCCTGAATTATAAAAAAAAAAACTATTAAGTGTTTTGTTAAATGTTCTGATTTTTTTTCTATGAATAGCTTGGATAATTTTGGAAACTTTCATTTCAACCATACAACTGTGTATGAAATGGAATCAGTCCAATGGCACAAAGAAAATTTTATAAGTTTACATATACAATTAGAATCAATATTTTGCCATTATTTTTATTTTGATGAAACTAAGTTGCTAATTTATTCTTTTGCCTGGAAGTGCTTTAACTAAAACTTACATTAGTGATAACACGCTAAAGAATTGTATGGAAGATTCTGTTTCCTGTAGTCTTTGACCATTTTGGCTTTCCTTATTGAGCACGCAGTCAAGAATTTATGAAAAGAACTCATGTTTCAAGAACAACTGTAAAACATCTAGCAAAACAAAGCTTTAGTACTGTAGTACATGTAGTACTGCACAACAGTCAGAATAACTCTTCATTGTGGGGATTTTTACATCGAACTAGACACTGTCTGAGCCTTTGGCATCTACTATAGTAGTTACAGTATGAACATACAATGCTAGATGTTTAGCTAAATCAGTTCCAAGGTGGGGTGGTGGTGTTTTCAATGAGAACAAAATTTACACGAGAATATTAAAATAGATATTGTATAGATTCTGAAAGTTCTCTGACATCCGTGTAAGACTGACAGTACTAAATCCCATATTATAAATGTGTAATTTTAGTTGAATTCAGATACCCACCCATTTCTGAAGTTCTGAGCCACAGTCTTTACTGATGATTAAATCAGCACAGGTGGATAATTACCTGAAATTTTATTTTCAGATTTTAAGAGTTCGGATATTTAATGTGTTTTGGCTTTGTGGTATATCTGCACCAAGCTATCTGAAGCTTGAATCACAGTAAGATACTGCAAGCTGAGCACAGGATAAGCTGAAAGTGTTCCCAGAAGACCAGTTAATACAATTTATTTTCAAAAATGAAAGGGAGCTGTAAAAACTGCAGTTCTTTACTAACTGTTAATGTATGGGTTTATCCTTCTTAGCCCAAGAAATAAGACTGACTCTTTGTGATACTTCCTTCTGCCTGGTACCATGTGCATTGAAAAAACCCTACCTTGATTTAGCGTGTAAAGGCTTGTAAGAAGTGACTTCTGTTCTGTGGTTTGTACTGTATCGGTGTCAGTGGGAGACAGCTCCGTGGCCTGAGCTTTTATGGAGATATCACAGTTTAAAGAGTAATGACATAAGGGTTTCTTCAGAGCTTCCCTCATCTCAGCAGCTATTCCTGTAGAACAATGAGCTTAAAAGAAATTAATGATCATTTACCCAGTTCTCCAGTGAGAGAGAGAAAATTCTGCAGAGATTAGCACAGGTAGTGCAAAAGTGCACTGTCTGTACAGAGTTCACACTGCATTGCATGTCAAGTACGTAGATTGCTCCAAAAGTAATGGCACATATTTATTTCCATGGAAATAACACAATAACACTATTTGATAGAGCGAATTCTCATCTACAAAACACTTTTTTTCAACATAAGCAATGCCATTAGCTATGCATTTTTTTGCCAGTGATGAACAAAAGCCTGTATGCAGTGCTCATAAAAGTCTGCACCAGCAGAGCTGACCCAGTGTTTCACAGCTGCTGAGAAAGTTGTCCATGCAGTTCAACTTTCACTGTGCTCACATCCACTGCTTGGTCTCCAGAAACTTCGTTCACAAGCATCAATGAATGTCAATGAGTACCATTTTTTTCCACATGGAGGAATTCAGTTACATCCCTTTGCTTCATATGCACTTGCATGTCAGAGGCCATTCTCTCAGGCTGTCCCTCTGCTGCCACTGGTCGCACAGCAACAACACATAATGGAATATTGGTGGGAAGGTTCCACCTCTACTGCCATACCCACCAACATCTGCCTCAGACATCATGGGCCGACATAATAAAATAGGAGGCGTTACTTTCAGAGCAGCCTTCACACTTCTGAAAACCTAACAAATGACAGAAAGGCAGGAGGCATGACGTAAAGAATAAAGAATATATGGTTCCTGTCATTCTCTGATTTCATAGTGTGCTGTTTCTTGCACAGGCAATGTGCAGTATCTGAATCCGGGACTAAAAAGAATGCCTAGCTGTGAAAATCACTGTAAAATCAAGTTATACTGGCACAAATCCAGTAATTATACAAGATCCTAGAAAGGTGTGTGGTTGTATGATATTACCAATAACCTTTTCTGACTGTAGCTTCAGTCTTTCCAGGAGTCAAGAATTTATAGCATCACGCAGTAGGTCATGTGGAACACACCCTGTGATAAACTTTTAATCAGGAAAGGGTTTTACTATGAGATTTTTTTTCATTACCAAAAGAAAAGAAAAAAAGCTACAATAGTTTATTCTGAACATAAAAGTCAATTTCACTTTAATCCAATACACACTGAATGTCAACATTGCTTCAACACTTCTGGTGTAACTTTAGGCAGCCAGGAAATTTATGACTGAGGAAACAGAAGCTTCTGTAATTGCTTCTTAGGCATGTATGATAAGTCCTGCTTAATTTCCTAAGGGGTGTTAGTGCATAACAGTTCAGAAAGTTGGTGTTCATTGTACTTACTGAATCTTTATTTCTAGACTCACACGCTGCCATGTGAAAATCCAGCAATATTCTAAACTTTTTTTTCAGCACTGACATATAATACCTTCTGCATAATGTATATAATCATGCAGGAATGATTTTAGTATACTCATACTTTCCTTTAAGATTATTAAAGAAAAAGAAACCCTGTGCTCCAGGTTACGTACGTACAAATTCACTGTTTTCCTGACATGAAACTATTCACCCTGAATGTGACATGAGTTGCAAAAGGCTATTTGTTTGGGTTTTTGTCTGAAACTGATTTCAGGATACATTCTTGGAGTTTGTAATTCTTCTCTTTGTATTCATGGTGTAGTGGAAGAAGAATTACGCGGCATCCTTTGAGGTTGTTTCTTGCATCACAGTACATTTCCTTGGCTAAACACAAGCCCAGTACCGTATCTCATAATCTACATCAGATTTCTGCGATAACTTACATTGTGACATATGTCAGTACAATCAGACAATTTCAGAGTAGAATAAAAAAAAAAATTGGGACAGATTGAAACTTTGGCTGAAGTTTTATGAAATGTTTGGACTGAAGCAGAAAATTTTATGTGACACAGAGGTGATCCTTCTTACTGCCAGACAGAGTTTTTGTTTTTGACGGTCAGATCTCCATTGGAGAGAAGAGTTGGGAAGCTGCTGGGTGCAGCATGTAGACTGTTTCTGAAACTGGTGTGCTTCCAAAGGTGTTCTGATGTTCCACCAAGGGAAACACACAACGGACCTCCTAACACTGTGATGCTGACTTGGCAGTTTTCTTTGCCATGTCTCAGCTGTAGATAGGATGAGTACAGCCAACTGCAGGATAGGAAAAAAAAAAGTGGGAGGAACAAATCAAGGCCAGCTGTGAGGGAGAAAACACTCAGTAAAACTTAACAGGAGAAGGGAGAGCGGGATGGATATGGAGGAAAGCAAAGCAGAAAGGTGGCTCTTGTTGTTTTGTATTGGTCAGTTTTCTTGGTAAATTAAAAAGCCAGTGTGTGAAAAGGAGCTTTCTATGTTTCTGTAAGTAGCTGTTCTGTTGTTTATCAACAAATTATATGCTTGAGCCTCCTATGAAAATCTCATTAAAATGCAGTGGAAGCTGCTTTTAAATCCCAAATTACTAGCAAGTCTGGCTCCATATTGAGAAAGGTTTTGAAGACCAGGAAAGTCAGAAGCGGGCTGCTCACACAGTCGGTTTCAGGGCTGTATGTCCCTTTGCAGGGATAGACCTCACGCACTAGTACTACTGTTTTGGGGTTGTTTTTGGATCATCTGCAGAGTTTTGTTTTAGTAGTGAGTAGTAAGGCCAATACTGTAGTGCTATAGCAACCAGCATCTCTGTGCTGATGTAGGGCATCCCTGTCCCTGGAAGCATTCAAGGCCAGGCTGGACATGGCTCTGGGCAGCCTGGTCTAGTGGTTGGCAACCCTGCACTCAGCAGAGGGGTTGAAACTCGATGATCTTTGAGGTCCTTTTCAACCCAGGCCATTCTATAATCCCATGATCATGTTGAAGAGTTCTCTTACAGATCATCCAAATCGCTGTAACATAAATATTTTGTGGAGGAGTTACTATTTTGGAGTTACTGTGCAGGAACAGGAAATGATATATTTGTGTGTTTGAACACTGTTTAGAAAAATGCTTTCCACTGAAAGTAATTTCACTTCAGCATGAGACAAATCCTTAGAAATAGACTGTTGTTTACATCTTTACCTAGCGTTCTTCATCATTTTGAGTATTTCTAGAAAACCTGATTTACTAGGGTGATGCTGAGACTTCGTATGTGTTTGTATTGTAAGTTTGAGCAGGCTTTTGTCCCTGGATCCAAGCCCTTGGGCTTGAGCCTGCCATGCCTCCTGATGCTCTATGTTGGCAGTGTGCTCTGGGCCTCACCTGGGAGGAGCACGGCAAATCTGAGTTGAGATGATGACAGCTACTGATCTGAGCAGCTCTGCCATGAGTGGGCCTCTAGCTGGATGTCCCAGCTATAAGGTGAGCTGTCCTGCCTGTGGGTGGCAATGCAAACTAAAGGTTGCTCAGACAAAAGGCAGGTCTTGACTAAAGGTTAACATCAGTAGAATGGACTGGGTTTACTGAGAATTTCTGTGGTATATGATAAATCACCTCATGAAACAAAGAAAAAGATGTCATTCACATAATGTTGCATGGAGACCTCTGGGGAGAAAAAGTTTTCTTCACAGACTTGGACTTGCAATGCTTTCGTGAGCTTTCCTGTGTCAATGTGTTAGGATGCAGCCCTGAATCTGGGTCAAATGCTGAACAAACTTGCATGCTTTGAGTCCACTTCTAAATGGAAAATGCCCTAAAATTTCCTTCAATTTCTGCTAGATATATGTTTGAATGGATAACCACAGAGGATGTGAGGGGGCACTGTACCTTACCACTTTTGCATAAACAGTGTACAGCACATCTGTCATGCTTGCATTTAACACAGGGCAAAATAAATAAGTGAAATTCCTTAGCATTCACAGAGTGAGGAAAAATACCTTTCAGATCTTTGGAAGGAAGAGAACTCATTAGATGAGTTTAGAAAGGAAGACTTTATTTCTGTCTTAAGCATTGCTCTTTTGTTTCATTGCATGTCTAGCATTTTCCTGATACCTAGATCAGTAGCGTTGCACCATTTCCATCCATACATGTTACACTTACTACTGAATTCTATCATACCACATTCTTTTAGAAATGTAAAGGAATTGATAAACTGGATTTCAGAGCTGGTGTAGTAATAGTCTAGGCTATAGACTAAAACTTTCAAAGGCATCAGTGAAAATTGCAGTAAATGAAAAGAATTCATGACAAAACTGTAATTGTATTTTTGTGTCTAGAAATAAGGAAAGTAGAGCACTATTTTTCAAAGTCCAGTGACCAGAGAATGAACTTCATTTCCAAATACAGTGATACCAAATACCTATTTTAAAACTGGCAGAACTGAATATCGATACGTGTTTTCTGATGCACAGGTGTTTGATGAGAGCTTGCTCAAGCTTTGTGTGATGTATCCTCAGCTTATTGCTGTACTTCTTAAAAGAGGAAAAAGGCCATTCTTAATAAAAACAGAACTTCAGTCCTTTCCTAAAGGATATGGTGAGTAATGTAACTCAGAGTACATTAATTTAACAGCCCTATCAGTTATTTCTATTATGTATAGAGTCAGACATTTCAAAAGAAGTCAGCCAGCCCCCAACAAAAAGGACACAGCAGTAAGAACTGCTAACAATACATGCATTTTTTGGTTCATGAGTCACTTTACCTATAAAATTGTTACGGCCAAAAACTTCATATAACCAGAGAAAATCATTTTGGCACACAAATTAAGAATATTGAAATGTAAGCGAATGATTTTAACTAATCCTTTAGAGCCAGCAGGTTGTGACTTGATCATGGATTGTTTCCCTGTAGTTTGCTGGCAGTGCCACACGTGGCCATGCAGCAGGTTCAAAGAATTTCTTCCTTGTTCTAGACCTCACAGGCTTATCTGTGAATAATGCGACGTTACATTAGAGAACCCACGTTCCTTCCTCCACCAGAGAAACATCAAAGAACTCAAATTACACCCAGAACACGCTCTATTGTAGAGTCTAGCAACCAACCATCATTCTTAGAAACACAGACCTTAGTCAAGGTGCCAGGCTGGATTTTAATGGTCCTCAAAATCTTCCATCTGGAGGGTGTGGTGGCCCAGTGTTAATTAAACACAGCTGCGTTATAAAACTTGTGGAATTACAAGACCTACTGTTGAAAGCCTTATTTATAAGTCTGGACTTTTTCTGTGTGTTTTAATATAAAGGAGAGAAAAACTGCTTTTTATGGCTTTTTTTTTTTTATATTCACGCAGATGTGAGCTAGAGACTCTCCCAAACTGCAACTGACAAATACTGTAATAGTAAAAACAAACAAAACAAAAAAATCCAAAACTAATAATAATTGAAGTTGCTGTTGTGCTAGCAGCAGCTCAGCGGGTTCAGAACACTGCTGTTTAACCAGTTCTCATTATTTTGTAGGTATTCTTTAGCATGTTTTTAGCTATCTGATATTTTGTTTGACTAAGAATAAAGTGTATGAGTAGTGTAAGCACTAAAAATCACCCCTGTGGAAAGAGGGACAAGAGATACCTTTAAACTGCTATCAAATTGTGTTTGTTTCTTTCTGTTTATATAAACACACACACACACATTAATTTTCAGAGGCTTCATTCCTTACAGCAGGAGCTTTCTGTGATTATTAAGTTTTAGTACTGAATGGCAACCTGTGCAGTTTCAGAAATCAAGCTAACTGAATTACCCAGTTATCCAACCTAGCTAAGCTAAGGGGTTGGGCTGGGTGGGGGGGAGGATTTCAGTGTGGTTTTTTCACCAATAAAATTGAATTTCATGAAATTTCCCAAATTTTAAAAGCCTGTAAGTACCAGTGAGATAGGAAGGCAATGTGAGCAACGCCTCCTTGGCTGAGCTTGTCACAGAATTGCAGGGCATTGAAGGGACCTCAAGAGATCATTGAGTCCAACTCTGAAAATGAATGCTTCCAAAAAGGTGCACAGAGCTGTAATAGGCAAGATTGCAGGGATGCAGTACTTTAGGGTCTAACTAAATAAATAAGTCAGTGATTTGGTTATGAAATTGGAAACAATTGTAGTATTGTTATCTGCAGAATGTATATTCTGTCAAGCAGTAAATCACTGTTTTCTGCAGAAGGGAGATATTAAGCAGAAGTGATTTGTTGAATGTGCACTTCTTGGATGGATGCTCAGTAGCTACAAACAGGGAAATGTTTGGGAGGAGGGGATGCATGAAGAAGGGAAGTCAGCAGTGTGCATGCATATTATCCACCACTCTCTGATTAGGCTATAGTTGACTTAATACAGTGCAGTCCTTAGGGCTGCTCTTCACGCACCCAACAAAATCTGGGGAAGGGAAATGATGTATGGGAATAATTTTTTCAGTCACAGCACTGGTTCAAATAAGGCTTTCACTTTCAAACCTACCTCAAAGTATCACTAAGAATTTTAACTGATTTGTAAATGAAAACTTTTGGAGATCAACTGCAATCAGGTTTGCCTTGCTGGCTTATAATATGAGCCATGATTCTGCCTATAGTAGACCAGACAAGCAGGACTGGCCCTATCTTCTGCTACTGTAATCTCATGGTATTGTATTTTTATGGGGACTTTTAACCAAAATAAATTTCAGCTCATTAAATTGCATTGCCTTGAGAGCAAAATACCACCTGCTCATTACCATCATGTTCTCTCAACAGCCTTTCTACAAATTAGATTGCACAACGCTTATGCTACATGAATTTTAAAATTATTTTGGTAACTTTTCATGCTCTGGCTGAATGTTGTCAAAATTTGCTCATATGTGACTTAAAAAAAAAAGAAGAAGAAGAAAAAAAAAGATCTGAACAAAGATTTTCACAGAAATACCCATCAACATAAAGAAAAACAGGAATACTGATACAACTCCACAGACATCTGGAAAAAGTCAAAGATGGGCTCCTACATCTATCCTATGTCATTCTGGATAACAATAAGAAAATGATATCTCATTTCCTCCTCTTCATAGCTCTCAGTTGTTCCAGTCGCTTTTTTGCTTTTTTTTTTTAAGCTGTAGCAAAGAATGAAAGGCTATAAAACAGCAGCTGCAGGAGTTGAAAATATACGTTGTATTGCATTGGTGAGTGATGTATTTAATCAAAAGGTGAAAATTAACATCTGTGTTTTGGTATGTTGTTTTCTCAGAGAAAAGAATAAAATCTTACTTTTTAGATAGGTTCATGGGAGCTCCTGATTTCAAAGATTTCTCAAAAGTTTGTTAAATTATTAGTTCTGTTATTTTGGAAAATAAAAATAAATCTTTAGCAATATGAAATTTGATTGTTTTTATTCCTTTGTACAGAAGTTATACTCTGTTCTATAGTAATGCAGTTATTGAAACAGTAAATATCAGATTTATGTGCCTTTGTGCCAGGTCTCCTCAGGTTTGCAAGCAGGGTACTGATTTTGTAGATAGGAAAAAAAATTAAAAAATAAAACAATCCACAGATTAAAGAAAATGGGGAAATACTTCTCACTTGATCTGCTTCCTTTCATTCAGTGCCTTTGACAGGTCACACAGTAACTGCATTCATTTCTGCTAAGCCAACTCAGGCCAATCAATGAAATCTTGAGCTAAAGAGTCACTGTCATGTTCTGTTCTCTTCTCTGAGTTAGGGCCACTGCCAAAGTCATCCAGTGTTTATAGATGGTTTTTCGGTTTATGTTGCTGTCATTGTTTGTGGTACAAATAGCTACTTTCACCCTGGAGGCATATCTTTTTCTGGATGTGTTTAATTCTGAGGTAATATCCTCTGTATTTGGGTCAGTACTCACAAAGTTTTATATAATTTTTCAATTCACTATTAATACTAATAAAACCCAACCCCCTCGCATATGGGGTGCAGAATACACTGCAAAGCAAGCTGTTATATTATCCCAAAAGATTTATGAGCTGCAAAATTTGAGTTTGGAGAGGGTAGTATAGACTTTGGCAATTTCCAAATGCTGATGCTACATCCTTTCAGATGTAAATCAAACCCATCAGGAGCACTCTGCTCCTTAGGTACCTCATACTAAAATGTTTTTGTTCATCACTCCTTTCTCAGTTGGAGGTTGTATATGAAAGATGTTAAAATGAAATAAATAATATATCCCTATGAAGATGATTAGTGTATGTTGGAACTCAGAAGTGGTAGAAAAGTTGGGTAATATTTCAGTATAAATAAC
The DNA here is from genome assembly GCF_002078875.1 of Numida meleagris. NCBI lineage: Eukaryota > Metazoa > Chordata > Aves > Galliformes > Numididae > Numida > Numida meleagris. The sequence goes on from NC_034410.1 coordinate 96,388,461, forward strand.
AATGTGAGTAGATTTTTTTTTTTTTGGAAATTCTTAGTCCAGGATGTGGATAGTTAGGTCATAATCTCCCTGGATGTTTCCCAGTGTTTGGGTAGGCTGTGAGTGATGATCTCTATTACTGGAAATCATGTGCTTCTTCATGCAGAGTAGAGTCAAAATAATGGGGGATTTGACATCGACAGCTCTAATGTATGTTTTCATACATTCATGTACATTTCATATGTTTGCACACATTCATCTATTTCACCTGCTTATTCATTTCAATTGCTGTGGCAATATCTCATTTGATGCTCCTGTTTGAACCATTGTTAAATGTTTTGCATGCTACAAATATCTTACATTAGAAGCATTTATGTGTCTTCATCTATGCCCTGTGCTATCTGGGGAGAATTCTGTGGCTGATCTCTCTCTTCCCTCTTCTATTGCTCTCTCCGGAAGTAGATGTTGCTTTCCTGTTTAAAAATTGGCATTCAGGCAAGACATATTGATTTGTAGTTATTGTCCTTGGAGTCTGTGACGACTCAGCCTGCTTGCTACCAGCTTTTTTCTGATAGTTCCAGAAACTGTATGGAAGTTCTCAATTACCGTGTCCTCTGCAGAAAGGCAAAGATGAGGATGAAACATAGAAACACTTTTGAAGCTCTTACTAGAAGCTTTGGCTGACAACTAAGATGAAGTTCAGTATATATCAAAAACAAAGGTCTGAGATCCACTTAAATAACATCGGTGAGGACCAGGATCAGGCGTGATCCTTCCTCTTATGTCATTACCCCCAGGACATAATAAATTAGACTGAATGTTGTTATAGGACATCATCATTACTGTGCAGATACCTCCAGGTGACCAAAGAAGAAGGTATTTAATTCAGGACTGGTGAGGCCATGGAGAGTTTGTATTCTTTGGTGCATAAGACTGACCAGTTGCTGGGACAAGATTTTCAAGTATCCATGCACAGATACATCTTTTTCGTCTTATGTTTGACCAATCAGCACATCTTGCCTGCCAGAATTTGGGAGGAAAGTTTTCTGCATGTAAGTATCCTTCAGCATAACAAAATTAATGAACCAGTAACCCACTTTCTAGTGTTTTTTACCATAGTACTTATATTGGTGTTTGCAGGATGATCAGTAATAGTGGGAGCTGCCTCAGGGCTCTTCATGCAGACCTCCTCTTCAGTCTGTCACGTCTAGTGAGACTCTTGTGTTGAAAAGCATCAGTGGGGAGGTCCCTCTGGCTTCTTTCTTCACAGTTCACCCACTAATAGCTGTCAGCGTGCCAGAAACGATACCTGACCCCATGAGGTGCTCATCCCTGCACATCAGACCCAGTAGTTGTTTCTCCAGGGTCAGTTTCCCATCTCTCAGTCAGGTCACTGTTTGGCCTTTCTCAGGCCAATTTTGGTTTTTATCAGATACAAACTTTACTGCAAGAGTATGTTCTCATTTGTGTTCTGTCACAGTAGGACAGTGCAGTGACAAGTGTACCAGGATGTACAGTGTACAGTAGGATCCAATGGTTCAGCAGCCTGAATATGCAGAAACCAGGCTATGGTTTCTTTTTTTATCTGTAAAAATCAGTTCCTTTTGTATTAAATTGTACCATTATTACTTCTTGTCATCTAATGTGATTTTCTTAATGGGCCAATTGCTTTATCCATATACCAAGCATAAATTATTTTCCACTGAAATGTCATTCACTGGATGCATCTATATTCAGTTAGTTCAACGTATCTTTACATACTGTATTTGTATTTCTTCTGCAGTTGATTTCCTCATACAGTTCCACACGTATCATTTGTAGACCTCCATGCTCCTCTGGCTACAGACATCTGACTTGTTACAATAATTGGATGCTTTTTTTTTTGTTACAATAATTGGATGCTGTTTTTCTGTCCTGATAGTCTCTGCTTGGCTTGCATTTCTAAACATGCTTCCTGAGGTTGGTAGGAGATTTCTCAACATTAGCCCTTGTTGCAGATGTGCAACTGCTATTGCTAACCTGCTTTTCACATAAAAAAACAGGTGTTTGCGTGGCCTCTCTCTGTTGTCACTGAAAAAATCTCTTGAAAATGTAAATAGCTGTTTTAATATTAAATTGATTCTCATAATCCTGATATTGCTACTTGGCAAACCCACTTTTTTTTCAGGCATGCATGCCAGCAGCTCACTCCAGAAGATGTCAGGATAACATTTCCAGCAGCCAGGAGGTCTGTTACATTTTGGGCACACACAAGGTTCCATGTATCAAGGTTCAAGGCTCCTGGGAATCATAAAGTGTTGTAAAACAATTTCTCTTTTTCAGTGTCTTCCAATACTAACAGTGACAATTGGATGGCAGCAGGGAGAGATGTGATATACACTAATTCATAAATTGTTGCCTGTTGTTTTTCTCTCCCCTTGTGGGATTTGCATTCAAGCAGAGGACATCTTCCTGGGCATAGCCAACACCCAACATCTTATTTTTCTGTCAGGCCAGTTTTGAAGAGAAAAGAACGAGGAAAAGCATTTGAGAAATGTAGGAAATATTTGGGTCTGATAGAAAAGGAGGCAGAAACTCTCTGTGACCTGAGAGCTGGTTGAAGAGAATCTTCCAGCTGAGGAAAGAGAGGAAGCTGCAGAGCCCTGTTCCTGAACATGTGATTCATTACTGCACCCCAGCTCAATATAAACCAGACCCTCCTTTTCTCCTAGCTTTTTCTAATGCATTGTATCTTAACGATTTTCTCAGCCTTTGTGTCCTGTCTTGGACTGCAAATGTTTCAAGGCAAGTGCTGTCTTTGCATTTCTGTATTTTTACAGCCCCCAGCCCAGCTGGTTCCCACTGTTGCCTGGCTCTTAGACATTGCTGATGCTGGCAAATCCATAAGAAAAGATATCTCCTTTGAACTTGTAGAAGTGTTTAGGAGAATTGGGTTCCTGGCACAGGAATGCATAAAATGCAAGATATCTTAAGTCATTTAGATCCCTGAAGAATCTGTGCATAAATAAAAATACAAAACTTGTTTCATTATTTATCTTTGATGTGTGTGTTGGAAATATAAAAAATGCCCCTTAATTTTCCTCTTATTCATTTATTTCTACTCTATGTCCTGTAAAATTGAATATTTGAGTCAGATCACCTTCTGACAAGTTTTCCTTTTTACTCTTCGGCATACAGTGTAATAGAAAGTTTTGATCGCCTTTCAAAGTTTGGAGCTCATTCAGCGTGTCTGCCCATACTACCCTCATCACTCCATGAACACTGCTGAAGAGCAGCTTCACAGCAGAAAAATCCCTGAATTATTTAATAGGCTTTCTAAAAATCTTCTTTGTCAGTCCTTCTTCTCATTGCTAACAGCGTGTTAGTAAGAGTTGGGGCTGTCTAGCATTGTTTGTACTTCATGTCAGAAAACCTGTCTAACAAAAGTTGCTCATTCTTCTGTGGTTTTTCTCTCTTCAGATAAGTTTGTAATGCTAGGTGTTATTTTTGACAGTGTGCTCACCCTGGTGTAGAGAAGAACTATTAGTTATTCCCGCTAGAGGTCTGGTCCCTGGAGCTGAATCCCTTCAGCTGGCCTGTTGTAGTTGTTCTCATTTTGCAGTTCACACCCTCAACCTTCAACTTTTTGGGAATGCGGGCCAGCTGCTGCACCTGTACAAATCCCACGGTGTGCTACACTTTCAGGATCGGTGCCATAATGCAGGGGAGCCATATTCAGCAGGGTCACATTAGCATTAGGAGTTAAGATATGATTTGTCCCACTGGTTTTGGCATGACTCATGTTCAGTAGATAATTAGAACCTCATGCCAAACTTTCACTACTTACGTTCTAAAATGAAGCAGTAATTTGTTTTATATGTATTACCTATAATTACTTACCAGGATTGACAAATGTATTACTAATTCAGCAATTACTTTGTTATGAGGCACTAATAGGAAAAAATTTACTTAAAGTCTAAAATCTCTCCCCAAATTAATCCTTAATTTTAATTTGAGCAGATATTAAAGCTAGAAATTGCTCTAAAATTTCGAGTAACGCATAACTAATACCATATGAGAAAGTAAGTGGGATTAATAATGAATAACCTGCGGGGCTTCTACTTTATTTTATTTTTTGTATATAAGTAGTTTTGAAGTGGTTATTTTTTATTATTTCTTTAGCTTGAGTGGTCAGTCTTTAACTCTTGAGACAGAAGCAATACTTGAACAGTTTGAGGTGGAAAACAGGAATATAGAAAATAGACAATGTGTCATAGAACCATAGAATGGCTTGAGTTGGAGGAGACGTCAAAGATCATCTAGTTCTAACTCCATATATACATCCTATGTATGTCTCCCTGTAGATCCAGCATTAATAGAGTGATGTGTTTCTTGTGGGAGTCATTTGATGTTTGCAGATTGTTCTCAGGGTTTCCCAGTGTTTTTCCTCTTAAAATTTGGCCTTATTTGCCTGGAGGCTTTTGGTTCTTCTGTGTTTTTGACATGAAAAGTGCTTCAAGACAGTAACGTGAAGACTCCACATTTTCCCTTTCACCATGCATCTAAAATATTGGGTTTGGGCTGAGTAACACTGGTGGAGGAGGAAAAGGATGAGTGCCATTCAGATGTCCAAAAGCAAGCAGTGATGTTTTTTGCTTTTTGATACCTTTTCTGGTATACATAGTGGACAGCAAAAATGGCATTTTAAAAAATTTACTGGAAAACAGAAATTTTTCACAGAGGCCTCCAAATAACCATTGAGTAGTAATGGCTTTTGGTCACAGCTTTTTTAGTCTAGATTATAGGGGAAAAAAAGCTTTATTATAATGATTTTTTCTTGAGCTGTACACCAATATTGATTAGTTCGATTCATAAAAATGAATTAAATTATTGTAAAATTGACACTTTTTTATTTTTTTTTTAAATCTGTGCAGATTTTGGAAAGTTGGCCCATGTCAGAGGACATATTTCTGAATCCTCTGAAGGGATCATACATTCCAGATCTACTTTACTCTATGTGGTTCCTCAGATTTCAGTTTTCTAAGTACTTGGCCTGCTGATGCAATTTTGTGTTCCCTCAATGAGGATACTGATGTTAACCATGTCTGTGGGAGTAGTTTCCATGTTTGATTTACACTGCAACAGTGGACAGCGCTTAGACTGTTTGTATAAAAGCTGATGCTCAGATATATCCTGGGCTGACTGTACCCAGCCAAGGCCTTTGCTGAAGTACCGTAAATCTCATCAGTTCTGTACTGCATAGAAACATGGTTCAAGAAATGTTTAGATGTTGTGTTGAGAGACATGGTTTAGTGGAGTTATTGGTGGCAGGCAGATGGTTGGACTGGATGATCTTGTAGGTCTTTTCCAACCTAGCTAATTCTATGATTCTGTGGGTCCACTTTCAGAGTAGCATATCTATAGTAAACCTTTAAACAAGATTCACTGAGATGTGCCTTGTTTAATGAGTGCAAGTGAAGCTAAGAAGATTAATAAAAGATAGTCAATAATTTATCCAGGGGTCCTGATTCCTTCTTCTGTCTCGCTGTGCTTAATTATTAACCTGTGGAGCCCTCTGCCTTTTTCTATAGAACTGTTTTCTTCCATAAGCAGTCAATTAGGTCTCATTTTGCCCTTCTGTCACCTGCAGGTGTAGTGATGATGTCAAACATATAAAAACTTCAGGAAATCTACAGTAGAAAATATTTTTAAAGCAGGATGAAGTAATACTGAAAGCCCCAGTGTGTTTTTATTACTTTACATTGACTGACTTTAAAAAAAAAATGTACCAAAGTGTTGATATGAAATAGAAACACGACTAAATGAGATACAAAGAATTTTTTATTTCTGAACCTAAATCTCTTGTCCAGAATAGTAGTTAGGAGTGCTGTACAGGTTTTGGACTGAGAGTTGAATATTTTTTCTCATACAAAGTGTCTTATTTAAAAAGTCACTCTAGATAAAATATGATTAAATTAATTTTAGTTTAGTGATAGACGGCAGGATGAGACATTTACATATATTTCCTATATAAATCAGCTTTTTCTTATATATGAATACTTCTTTGTTAGAAACTGATCCCTTTCATGCATTTCAGCCTGTTTTCCTACTAAATATATTCTTCTCTCCTCCGCCTCTTCTCTTTCATCCTGTAGTGGGTACAGTGTCCCTAACTGCTGTGAATAGTTCCCATTTGCAACTACATAAAATATAGTTAATGTGTTCCAGATGGCAAAGATGAGAAGTTCTGACAGGCTTTATGCCTTGCTGAAAATGTTGCCAAGATGCTCTGGTTTGTATGTTTGGCATAAATAGGTGTTTTTTTTTTTTTTTTTTAAATTGATACTGAGAAATGTTTGGGATGAGAGAAATGGTTTCAGAAATTGGGCCAATAACCTTCATGCAAGTCATAGATCTTAAACTATAGCATTTTTGGAGCACAGCAATCCATATCTAATATACCCATGAAGATATTTTATAAACCACTTTAGCAGAATTGATTGCACCTGTGCTCCATCACCTGAATATCCCACTGTGGGACCTTCCAGTTCTTCACATCTGCTTGGACCAGGAAAATAAGCCAGTTGGCACTAGTTTTGAAACACTGCTGTTGTTGGCCATGTATATTTGAGGGGGAGTGAACAGTACAGCATGCTCTTTGTCCCTTCTCTATTAGACCTGATAAAAAGTTGCTTCCAAAGGCAACCATATCGTGCATAAATAAACAAAATATTCAATTTGAAAATGCACTTGAGAGTCACACGTCTCAATTGCCCGTGTTTTCTGAAACATAAAAATCCCCACTGAGTGGGAAATTATTACCATTCATCATCCTCTTCAGTATTTACTAAAACGGTACGACTCTCTTAATGCCTTTATGAAGCCTGTAATTAAAATGTGTCCTGGTGAGGCTAAGTAATCACACTTTAAGTAAGTGTGAGAGTACTCTTGTCATCTGTTAGTTCATAAGAATGGCGTGCATCTCAATTCTTTTGCTGATTTTACGTGGAAAGGATTAGATATAGCCAAACAAAGTAGGAGTAATTTCTAATACTCCTTATTAAGCGTGTAACTACAGAAAGATCAAACTATTCATAAACTACTTGAAGCATTCAAGGCAGAAAGCACAGACTGCTTTTAGAAATTAACGTGATTAGGCAACCCGGTGATTTCTTTAATTTGTTGGTAGTGCTCATGCTATTTGTGGCATCCTAATGAAAACTAATTAAGTGTTGGGAAATTATCTGCTAATACACTGGATGTATTAGTCTATTACAGACCAAACTGAATGCAATTGCATAGTGTTGCTTCCCAGTGAAATCTTTCTAGGCATCTCTGTTGGATGATCTTGATTATTTTACTGGGCATGAGCAGAGAAGAGGTGAGTGATGCTCACCTGGGATTGGGGCAGCAAAATCCAGGTGTTCCAGGTATGCAGAGGAAGAAATTGCAGGAGGCACAGCTGAGGTGTTGGATTCTCTGAGGCAAATGTTATCAAAATGAATCTGGCTGTTTCATACTAGTGCCCAAAGAAACTCTTCTTCCAGATCCAGCTTTCTCTTATGAAGAGATCTTAGGGAGTGGGTCAGATTTCATGCCCCAAATGTCTTGCTGCTTTGGGCAGCCACTGAGGCCTTCACTTACTGACACAAACAATAAGAGAGTCTTCTGTAAGAAGGCATTGGGCTGAGGGTGTACACATCTCAAGCCAGTTTTCTGAGCTTTATTCTGGATATCGTTCTTCCCATGTCACTTCAGCTCTTTGTATCTACTGTAATTTTAGCCGCTGAAACTGTTTTTTGGAAGATTTTTTTTTAATTAATAATTTGATGATAGGAAGTTCCTCAGTCCTACCAGTGTGCTGCTGCGTTCATCACACAGTACACGCATTCTTCTGCAAGCAAACATGCATGAAATTGTTCCTTATTATCTTTAGAAAAAAAAATATACTCTAAAAAGCAATTTCAGAGAAAAGGCATGCATGACAAAATGTTAGTGGAGTCAAAGACGCTACCGCTAGAATGCCAATTCTCTGTCTTTTTAATGTTACTCCTATTTCTGTGCACTATTTCCTGGTTTCTGATGCTTATTTCTCTTCCCCATAATTTCTTGTGTATGGATGTGCTATTGAAGACATACTTTTTATATTTTCTTTCCCTTCCTCTATGATTATGTTGCAGAATTTGGAAAGAGCCAACTCCTCCTTCTTCTGATGAGACAAAAAGAGAAAATGAGACAATGAAATGTAAATTCCTTGGGCTGGCACACTACACACATTCATCACTGCAGGAAACTAGGTCGACATTATAATTCATAACAGTATATTATGTTACAATAAAACTAAGCAGAGGGTAGCTCTATAAATTGGAAGCATGCCCGTCAATTACGCTCTGAAGTGAAAACCTTGCCTCTAAGATACTATTTAGCAGACAGAGCACTGTTGGTTGGGGTGAGAGAGAATTTCTCTGCCAACAAAAATGGAGACAAATCTCATTTTCTCCAGGTTTATGAAAAATAAAACTTACTATAGGTTTTCTTTAAGTTCTTTTGCTTTGACTTTGAAAATCAAAGAAAAGCTGGTCTTCCATTTTTGAAAAAAGGCCCATTTAGTTATTATTTGGCCTCCTTTCCAAAGATCTGGAGCGTAACTTTGATGGTCTTAAACCCTCTGAGCTGAGGTTGACATCTCCCACGGCAATGGCAGAAAATCTCGTCTGCCTTTGAGACTACTCCTCTGAGCCCTGAAGCATCTATCTGCTACAAAAATAAGAGATTGGTTATATGTGTGCTACCTGATTCTTTTCTGCCTTACTCCTGCAAGGTGAGTTTGTGCTGGTGAACTGCCGAGTTCTGCTTTGCACAGTGTGCAAAATCATTATGGCAGCAATGGGCTGGCAGATGGACTAGATGATCTTGGTGGTCTTTTCCAACCTTAATGATTCTGTGACTTTTTTTTTTTTTCCAGTGGTTTACACTCTTATGAGGAAGGGGATCAGGCCTACTTAAAAAAAGTTAAAGCTACCAGAATGAATTCTGGTTTTATGTATTCTTGCAAATTTGGTTTAGAAAAATATTAGAGCACTGACCGTTAGAGCAAACAAATGGATAAATGATAGATTAGTTTAAACAAACAAACAAAAACCATTCTATTTACTGTTTATCTCGTTTCATCTGAAGCAATTTCCCCAAAGATTTTGTAGTGCTGTGGGTTTTGCTGCCTTGTTCAGGAAACCAATTTGAAATTAAATGAAGTTAAAATAAGAGTGGTTTTAAATGTGTGTCTTGCAAGAGAAGATTGCATGTAAGTGGTTTTGATTTCACATATCTAAACAAACAGAAGAAGTCATTATTGGTATGAAAAAAACCTCTGTAATCCTTGTGAAAAAGTTTTAAAAAAATGTCAAGGCATTTATCCAACTTCAATAGAAGTTATTAACTGGAGGTCTTTTAAACAGGTCTGATATAGAAGAGCAAACATGCTCTTACAGCTTTCCTTTTTTGCTTGTTATTATTTCTTCCTCTACTGTTTAATTACCAAGTCATCTTTGCATATAAAATATAGTGTGTGCTTCTTATGTAAAACACATAAGCTTCACATTTAAAGCAAGCTTTTCCCCGTATATTTAATGAATAAAGGAAACTTTTGCTTTCTCTGCTCCCATTTTCTTGAAATGATTATCCACAGAACACTGCCCCTGTTTTGTCTGATCAGTAGTATATGAATGGGGTAGAAACAATAACTACAGTTTACGTTACTGACAAAGAGGATTTTTGTTACTAATCTTTATTCCTGTTTGATTCCATTTCAGCCAAACTCTCAAAATCCACAAATTTGATGCAAATCTTTCCAGCTATTTCTATAGGCTCAGAGGCACTGGTCTTACCCTCACCCAGAGTGAGCTGGATCTGTCCCTGACTCCATTTGGCACAGTCTGACCAGCAAGGTGCTGGATCCCATATATCCCAGGGATTGTTTCATATCCGGTCACCTACCTTAAGTTAACTCATTGATTTTAATAACAGTCTTCCCCGTGATCCCCAATTTTGGTGCTAATGAGGATCAAAATTGAGAATAGGGATTAGGCGTATGGAACAACTGCTTTTACGATCCCCATTTACCTCTGGGACCTTTGCTGATCCTTCTGGGCTCCCATTGTTCCAGGAAGCTGCAGACTGGAAGACAAGAATGCCAGATACAGCCATTAACTGCTTGACCATAGCTGTTGTCTTTTTAATATTCATTTTGAAGCAATAGGCAACTCCATGCATGTGCACAAGCATGCTGTCAATTCTACTGCACTTTGCTTTGTGTTCCTAATCTGCTCAGTTTTTATTAGTAATAGTTCCCGCTCATTAAAATTTCCTTAGGGGACAGCTAGTGGTTTTGATGATTGTTATTTTTCCAGTTAACATCAAGTGAGTCAAGAATTATTTTTCAATAGGAATGCCATTTTTGTATCTCATGATAATAATTTGATATTCACCTCACAGGAGCAAATGCACAGTAAATCTTTCCCATAACATTATCATGTAGGGATTGAATTTGTACACTTTATTCAGACAAAAATCTGTTGAAAGCTAGTATGAGTAAAGGCTTGCAATGCCTGGTCTTTGCTCTTAACATGACCTCTTGCTTGGTGTGTATTCAGTAATCATTTTCATTGCGTAGCCAGCATTCTAGACCATTGGCCCTCCACTTTCACTTTGCTGGTGATTTTAGTCTCTACAGCACACCACAACAGACAAGATTTTTTTCTTATTCCTTCTCCTGGAGTTGTTCTAAAAATGAAATATTCTGTCCTTTTTGCTTCCAAAAACTGACACCCTGGGTTCTGTGGGAAGTGTGACCGCATGGGGCATCCAAGAGAGTCCTCCATGTTGTGTCAGGCCAGAAGAAAAGTTTCTCCTCCCTGCAGCAGATGGGACACCAACCAGAAAGCAATCCTAAGGGTATACCTTGACCTGCCCCTTCCTTCCCCTAGGTGACTGTGACTGGAAGGCCCTTCTGGGGGCATACTGGGACTAGGAGTGGTGGTGTGACTCCATCTGCATTAGTGAGCTCTGTGTGGTAGGAGTGGAGCACTTAGCGCAGTGGCTCTGATTGCCATGCCACATGTGTGCCGAGTGGGGTTTATGGTGGATTAACTCTGGTCTGGTCATGCCAGCTGAATTCCCATTAAACACTGAAAAACAGTGTTTATGTCCTTGAGGAGTGGTTTAATTTCATGTAAAAGGAATCTTGTCATGCAAACCAGAGTATGCTAAGTGGAGATGGCCAGGAGATTTGCTCTAGAAATGCTTTCCTAATCTCAATTAAAACACTAGCATAGATACAGAAGAGTAGTAACATGCCATATTAAAAGACGTCACCTTAAAAGAATGTTGTATTATTATCCCAGATTATATACTGTGATGGATACCAGAATGAAGAGTGCAGGATGCAGCCTTCGTAGTTCCAATCAAAGGAAGAGGAAGTGTACGAGAGATTTGTTTCTTAAAATAGGGAGATAGTTGCTAAGTGTTAAGGTAGCATTGTCTGATACCAGTTCAAGAGAGAAAAGGTCATATTTTTAAGAGGTACAGTGCATATAACATCTAGCTATTGGATAGCTAATGTACAGATAGGCGCTCATAATGTCTCTGTGGTACTGTGGAGAAACTAAGAAGTTTCTTCCCACACACATTTCTGAATTCAAAACTGCTGGTCTGTTTCATAATAGCAGAGGTTCCATATTGATTAAAAAAAAAAAAAAAGCTTATTTGGGAAGATATAATCTAAAACATTTCTGAGAGAAGACAGAAGTTTGCCAACTGGAGCAAGCAACTGCAAAGATGGTTAATAGTACATGAAGTTGGTGAAAAGTATATGTTCCAAACATGTCAGTTTTTATCAGCTGCAGTTATGTGTTTTTCAGCTAGTTAGCGGTACAGGTCTGTAAGTAATAAGGTGATGAAGGAGAAGATACAGCAGAACAGCATTGCCCAGTCCACGGAAAAGAAATTGAAATACTTCAAATGGTTTAAATGGTACAAGTGTCTAGCAAAAGAAAGATCTGGCAGGACAAAGCAGTCTGCTCTTCCAGTTTGTTGAGGCATTTTAGGTGTGGATTCAGTTACTGGGTTCCTGACTAGTCTGATTGGCCTGTCCTTTGCGAACATGTATGCTGTTCACTGCTAAGTTTTTTGAGGAAGAGTTGAGGGTGAAGCCTGCAGCATAAAGGTTGTTTCTTTCTGTTTCTGAAATATTCTGTATCACTGTTTTGTATCTCTTGGATATGCAAAACGTTTTTTTTGTTTGCTTCTGATTTGGAGACTAAATGTCCCAGTAAGTCTCCCAGGCTTTAGATCAAAATTCTGAAATTGGTAGGAATATTCTAAACTGTACAAAATCAATGCTCTGAAACTCTTCCTTTACAATGTGAGAAAAAAAGACCAATGCAGTTACTGCTCCAAGAACACCTACCCATTTCTAACATACCAGAGCAGGGTTACATGGGTCCCACCTGCACATAACTCATGAGATAAGTGTGACTGTGCTATGTCTGGTACCTTGGTAGTTTCTTCAGAGAGCCTGTGTAACTCTGATACTCACTCGATGGACAGGCTCCTAGAAACCTATGCTATTCTTTGTTTTACCTTGGAGTTAATGTAATTTACTGATATTTTGTTCATCTATTTCAGTCCTTGTAGGTCTTCACACTACTCTGATTTCTTGAATTCTGACAGGCTCACTTAATGCTTATTGAAAAATGTCAGATGGTGTTTTTTTGGTTCAGTTAGGTTGTATGGTTCTTATGTCAGATAATAGTGAGAAAATAATGCAAGAATTAATTTCATTTTTTCTTTATACTCTACTACTCTGGTGAAGTGAGAAGGTTGTGGAGTGGCAGCTAATCATTGCACACAGTCAGATCCGTAGGGACTTTCGTATCATACCTGCATGGGTATGGAATAGGAGGCATGCCAGCTTTATCCAGGAGCAGCTACAGACCTCTGCTGTGCAAGCACATACAGCATGAGTTGGCTCTGAGAGAATAGTTGTGCCACCGCCATCAATATTTGAAAATCACTTATCTACCATATTACACCATGCTTTTGGTAAGCCTACTATTGCACTTACAAGCTAGGCAACTTCATGATTTGCAAAGACGAGTAACCTAGCAGTGGATTATGAGTCCTCTCATTTGATTCATAAGGTAGTTTTAACCAAATCAAACAAACTCCCATGTAAATGAAAGTCTACCTGTAAAAGAAGACAACTTTCCATTTCATAAAGGTATCTTTCATTTTATCTTATTAAATCTCATATTCTTATATGCTCATTCTAGAATTTCATTGAGTTCATATGTGAGCATGGTGTGCATTTTACCGTTGTTCCTATTAAATGTGAGCAGTAATTCCTGAAGTACATTATACTTCATCTTTTTGAAGAGTTTTGAAGCTAGTGCTGTTAATGTGAAACAGAATCTTTGGAACAGATGGGAATGGTCAGGCACTCCAGAGCAAATATTTGGAACAAAAGCTTAATTACATGGATACCAAATTAAGATATTCTTATAAACAGTTTTGGTATTTTTGTCATGGTGGTAAAAAACAGAAAGCAAAGAGAAGCCAAATTAGCTTAGCAACCAAAGTGTAGCAGTGGTCTGATGCAGAAAGTTGACAGGTGAATGTTTTCCACATTCCCAGCAGAGAAAGACTGAACTGAATAGCCAAAATCCGATTGATTTCTTTGGGAGCAGGATCAAGTCTTTAATTCGTGAAAACCTCCCGTTTTGATTTTAATGAGAGTTACGTGACTTAAATCTTGTTTAATGTTTTGGAAGCACTGGGAAAGGTTTAAATCAAATAAGTTTTCTAGGCTTTTAGTAGCATTATTCTTCTTAGTGCTGCTGTTACCTCAAGGTATTTACTTTTGGCTGTTAGTGCAGTATAGAAGTTGATACTATTGAGAATGAAGCTGGCAAATCTTAAAACAGAATGTTTAGATCATAAACATTTTAAAATAGGACTCCATAAAAAAGATGTATATTTTTTTAATATGAAATGTTAGTTGTGTTCTTGGCAGGCTTTGCCTCAGAGGAGCCACATGCAATTCAAAGAGCGTTCTGCTAACCAGCTGCAGCCAAAAGATGATTTCAAACCAGTGGAGACCCAATTCCCTTTTCTCTTTTGCTTTTTTTTTTCTCTCTCTCTCTTCTCTAGGACGCTCTATATATCATGCAACTGAAGTGCAGCCAACCATGGAGTGAAAAATTCATATAACTAGTATACAAAACAGTGGAAAGAATAGAAACACTGACTAAAGACACTACTGCCAGTACTAGTCTGTACTTTAAGAAGTACTGTTGAAATTTCTTTTCTTCAACAGTCTTCAAATCTTCAAACTTCAAAAACTGTTGAAGAGTTGATTGAACAGCCAGCAGGAGTGCACAAACTACAGGGAGAATTGTTTGCATCTGCCCTGCACTTACCGGTGGAGCGAGTGGTGCAGTCAACTTCTTAGCAGTGATGATGCACCAGTGCTCCATGACACCGGATATACTCTAGAGTGTGCAAGAGATGATGAGGTTGGAGAATGATCTGTAACAGGAGATGTTAATAGAGTGGACCTTTGTGTATCTCAGTGAAATCTTGATAGTTTATTGTAGTATATGATTTTTTTTGTTTTCATATTTTGAATGAATGCGTGAAGTTTGCTTTCCTGATCTTAAAGGTGTGTTTAGAGGACTTCTTTGCACAAAATATGAGCATAGTGTTGGTGAAAAGTGGCTTGGGTGGCTGTGCAGGCAGAAGTCTTGCCTCACCTCAACCACATACAGCTGTCACAGTAGAAACTCCTGGTACTGATCAAACTGTATATGCTGTTCAGTTATTCTAGAACAGAATTTGACATATTTTTTTTTCCATAATGTGAAGGTAGAGCTTTCATCACCTCAGTTTTGGAGCCTTGTATCTCTGTGTACTCTGCTGGATATGGACCTGAAATCTGTGTTTGCTTGGGACTGAATGGGGACAATTAAATGTGTTTTTACATTAATCACTGGCTATAGTCATAACAGTTCTGAACAGAAAAGATCCATTGCCCTGAAATTTTCATTAGAAAAAATTGTTGGTTTTTTTTAGGGCCTTTCAATATTTTTAAGTTTTTACTTGCACAAACTGTGACAAGTACAGAGACAAATGCTGCATAAAATTGTACAGAAAAATGTATTGTTTCTTTAGAGATTTACCACAGTGTTCTTGGGCTAAGCTGAAAAGTTTAACTGAGGAGCATTAAAAAAGAACAGCACCAAAAACCAAACAATGTAAATCTTCTTAAAAGTTGACTCTTTAGATTATTATCTAGATCTGCAGTAAGTGTCCTGAATTCAAAGATGAAGAGTATCTGCTAGGTCCTATGCAAATATTTAACATGTTGCAGATCAGATAAATACTGCACTGCAAACATTAATTTCTGAGCTGATGCCTTTAACTGAATGGAAATATAACAGTGGTAGGAGAAACATCTCCAGAGTTTTTTTCTTACTGATAATATTATGTCTCATTTTTCCTGTAATAATCTGTGGTTTTGTTATAGCCTCTGTATGGGCACTGACTGCACAATGTGCATTTCATGCTGAAATTCTCTAGATTTCAAGTTGCTCCCTTCATGTCTTTCCTCTCTTTCTCAGTTCACTTGGGCAACATTGCTGCTTGTCTTTGACTTTCTCTGGTGCTACTGAATGTCAGTCCCAGCGAATCTGCTTGATCCTGATTTATGTTTATCTTTACGTAGCTGCTTCAGCAATAAGAGCTGTTGTCAATTCTCTGGTTTCAGTTTAAGTACGTACGATGAAGCATTCAAAAAGAACTGTAGCTGCTTTCATTGCATACAGGCCTGTTACATTTCCCACAGGAGTGTGAAAAGGCAGTGAGCAAACTATGACCCAGTTTTATGTCCTCCTATATATTTGCCTCGCTGTCCTGTACATCTTGAGATATTTATGCTCTTTGTAGGCTGTATGTATGATGACGCTGACAGAAAGCAAAAAACTACCAGGAGTCGAAAACTTATCTCCTACTGGCTATGGCTAAGGCAGGGGAACATTTTTTGAGAAAATTTGCGTAAAAATTGTGTTAACTGAATGAGAACTACTGAAGAAATTCTCTTAATGGATCCACCCAGTTGAATAGTTTGCAGGGCTGAGTCCTTGATCATTTTGAGAAAGAATGAGGGAGTCCCTTGCAGCCATTTTTTATGACTGTGGAGGGTTAAACAATAAAGCAGAAATACATCTTCATGCTTTTGCTGAAAAATAAAAGGGCTGGGTTTCAGAAGGAGCTGTAAAGCTTTCAGCAAGAGTCAGGCAAACGCTGCAGTAAAATGAAAAGCTGAAATGTGAAGAGTGCATGATGTGAGATGCCAGCTCAGGGCTTTCAGGAGTCATGCACAGATCCCGCTGCTCCGAGGAGAGGAGACCACCCCTGGAATCGCAGTGAACTGTAGCGGTCACCGGCTGCTTTGCAGTGTGAGGGAGTTATATAGGCTGACACCCCCCTCCGTAGTTATGTCATTCGGTGGTAGCCTCTCTTAACACGTCTTCACTTTGGGGAAAACAGATGTTATTTACAAGTACTTCTTTCGGGGTGAAAAAATCACCTTGCTATACGTATTTCAGCTGCACAATGGAAACAGGAGAGTAAGAGAGTTTGTACAGTAAAGGCTCTTTACTGAGGGTGTTTGTTTTTTCTCCTCTTTGTATAGGTTCCACATGGGAGAAAACATTACGGCAGATTGGTTTTGAAAGGTAAGCCCTGCATTTGTTTCATTAACAGTGCAAAAGAAAAGGAAGAAAAAGTGAATGGGGGAGTTTACAAGCTTATTTATTTTAGCTGATCGAATGTATCTGTGACCTCAAAATTAGAGAGGAAGTTATGCAGTATTACGCATATATATGTTCAGCTTCTTGTTTTTTGTCCTCTTCTGTTTCCCCAGCCTACAATCTGAAGCAGCTTATTCACCATATTAACTTGGCTCACTATATTTTTCTGCTGGTGACTATATAGTGTGTTAGTATTAAAAAAGGTGACACACTACTTGGGCAGAAGTCTTACTTATGAATGAAAATATTGCTCTCGCTCATATTATTCTTTCCGTGAAACTTCTTAACTGTGACATATTACTTGACAAAAGTAAATGAAGTTGAAAGAGGACCAAAGCTGGCAGAGAGCTATTTAGCATCAGAGGAAAATTCAGAATTCAGCATTCCTCAAGTGCAAGAACTTCTTGTAGCCAAACTTAACCACAAGGTCATCACACCAGAAACATATGTCTCTCTTGGAACTTAAACTAGGCCAAGCCCAGTAAAGAGTAATCTGGTGT
Source organism: Numida meleagris (assembly GCF_002078875.1). NCBI lineage: Eukaryota > Metazoa > Chordata > Aves > Galliformes > Numididae > Numida > Numida meleagris. Next base: position 96,405,784 of record NC_034410.1, read on the forward strand.
TGAGGCTGAAACGCTCCATCTCTTATTTATTCTTTTACAAAAGGTAAGCAGAAAAGTCTGCTCCCACTCTGATGATGTTTTGTTGTTTTTCCTTAATGGAGTAGTTTGCAGTATACCAGTGTGCTTGGATCACTGTTGACTGGACAAGAAGGGATTTCTCTTCTCCATGTTACAGGAGTGCATATTGAAAATACTGCACATACTGCATCTCAGCAAAACCTACAGACAATTCAATCTTTTGAAATCAATAAATAGATATTTTAACCATATGAAACAGAAAATAACTGCTTTCTTGCTTACTTTCTCAGGAGGCGAAGGCAAACTGCCTTTTTTTTTTTCCTGACCTTTTGTTGCAATAAAAGATATGTTTTTGTTAAAAACAATACCAATGCTTAAGTGTGTTATCTCCTACCTGTAATTCAGAATATCAGATCTTGGTGAGAGTAAATGAAAAGTATTTTCTGTATCATACTTCTGTTGAAGAGTTCTGCTTAACTCACACATTAAAAAAAATAATCTAAATACTTGCCTTTCTCTGATCTCCACCTAAAAATCTGCACCTAGTGGGAAGAATTAAGGCTATCTCTAAACAGCTTCCAGGTCTTCAGAGACTTGTGGACTCAGAAAGGTGGCCACTCATCTCTCTAAAAGCACATCTGCTTGACCTTTCTGAAGAGACACTCATGACCTCGTATTTAGTAATTTTCTTTCCTTATAAGAACATTTTAAAAGCATATGTGCTACGTGAGTACACACAGGGTCTGCCTGGTTGAACATTGGTACATATTATTTCAGTTCTTCAAGGGAACTGTAGGAAGGCAAGTAATGTTTCCTTGTGACAAAGCTCTGTCTCATTGAAACTTAGCTTTCAACTGGCACTGATTTATCTTTGTAGCTTTAGAGTCTCTGGTTAGTTTAAAAGTAACAAAATATAGAACAATAGAAGCACTTTTCTTCCTTCGAATAATATGTGGAGGTAAAATTTGTTTCTTTTGTAAATCTCTTGAAACTAGTAGAATCATTTCTGTAAAGCCTTTGGCCAAACATTTTTAAAAAGCCAAAAAATTAGCCATTTTGTTGCCATATGTTTTTTACACAACTTGCAAATCCAAACTGATACAGAATATTTACTGTTTTGTAACTGTGTAAGAATGATCCCAAGAAAAGATCATGGTCATTTTCACTTCATGGGTCCCAAGCAGACAGAAAAATATTAAGAGTTTGATGAAATATATATATCTTCTACTGCCCCATAAGCTTAAAAATGACCCAGGTAGAAAGTTTCAGTCTTTCACAGTGCCAATATTTAATAAACCTGTGTGGTTTAATTATCAAAATTAATTTTCAAAGATTTCTGTCTCAAATTTTTAATGTCAGCAATTTTAGATTTTTTTTTTAATTAATGTAGCAAGTACAATGACACAAATTAATGTCCATTTTCTTCTAAACTCATATGCATATAGTGTAAGGCACCTGATTAATTGATTGAGAGGAAAACTGTGATTCTACTTTGGTACAGCATCAGGAGAAGGAGTGTGGTTCATAAGCACTTATGATTTAAGATGACAGAGTGCCCAATCAAGTATCAGGCAGAAACCCCTGAACTGTGACACTGTACTGGATGTTGTCTATTTAGAGATAGAGTGTTTTTAAAAGAAGAACAAAGTTTAATATTAATGAATATTACACACTATCTGTTACAAGGCTTAATATATTTGAGGGATTCTTTTTAATAGATTGTGCTTTTGTTTCAAGTTACATCCAATTCAGTTTCTTGATGAGCATTTCCATTAGGCATGTTACCATACCTTTCAGAAGGTGTAGTGGTAAAATATTGATACTTTCATTGTCATGTTCTTCTTTTAAGATTAAGAATTAGCATCTGCCACTACTGTTAGCCAGAATGGAAAAATGAAGAAGCTTTGAGGAAAGATAGAATAAATGGATACTTTGGGTCTTATGTTTGAAACTGCTGATGGAAAATGGTCAATTAATTTAAGCAGAGTTTAGAAGGAATTTTATTTGTGGTATACTGGGAAGAAATTTCCAACCTGTGAGGTGTTTCAAACAACAAGGAGAATTCATAATAGCTGTGCATGTCTAATGTAGGTACCACATGAAACATGGAGAAATCCTAATACACTACATTACAGGTGAGAAGCTTGCCTCAGAGGAGGCAAATATTTAGAAAAGGTTACTGTGCAGATTCCATGATTTCCATTCCAGTGTGAAAACAAGAAAGACTTTGAGCTGTCAGTTCTGCACCCTGAGAGACTGTCGGCTTAAAATTAGTTTAACTGAAGCAGCACATTAGCACAGATGGGGTGAAGATTTGAATAACTTAGGTAGATATAATCATAGAAGTAAAAGTGTTTTCATCTCAGCTTTATAGGTCTTTATAGCAGTGTTTGCTTAATATCATATTATACATGATTGCTTAAGATCAGTATTTCTCATGCTTAAGGGAATAGTTTCCAAAGTAAATGACAGGTTATGCTTTACTATATGTAATACTTGGATGCAGCACACTTAACTTAAGCAGAAATCCCAGATCTGCAGATCTCTCAAATGTGAGTGATTATTCTGAGAATGTATTACTGCATGTTTTCCTTAGTTTTATTCTCTTCACTAGGCATCCCCTTATAGCCAGAGGGAGTCAAGATAGTGGGCTAAATCTGTTAGATCTGATCCTGTGCAGCTGTTCTCATAACAACACTAAGAAAAGACGCAGCAGCAACACATTTTGCTATTTAAAAACATATCCTCTGTGAGCTGTTGACTTAGGCACACCTGAGTCAGCTGTGAAATATCCGTAGCATTTAAATGTGTTGTTTGAGCAAGGATATTGTTATTCCTGGAGGAAGTAAGAGTTTTAGATACACAAAAGGAAAGCCACTGAAAGTAATGTCTTTAGGAGGAATATGTCTTGCTCAAAAGATGGAGAAATCATACAAAATGTTCTTCTAAACAAGCTGCTTTAGGGTGGATTGATAGGCAGAAAGAGATGTGGACACTCAGTTTACATTGCAGGAAGCTCATCCTATATAATACACAAGTTATGTCATCACTGCTTTGTGGTTATGCGATGTTTATTCTGCATTAGTAGAGTGCTTACAGTGCTGTGGTCTTCATATCCTGAAAAACAGAGAGACATCAAGAGACCTGACAGATAGGCATTTATGCAAGCATTACTTGTGAGCTGAGTATGCTGCTTTTTCAGTGCAAGAGAAATTAAAAATGCTGTAGCTTGAGTAAAGTAGCCTTATATCCAGGAAATGACTGGAGTTAAGAGCTTTGCAATTAAACTGAGTGTACCTGGGCTTGATAGATTTAAATGAAGGTCATTTTGCTATTGATTGTTTTCTGAGACATTACAAATAAGCTGATTGTAACATACTGTAGTAGTCATTGTAGTCATCACCGTTGTCCAACACCATCTTGACAACAATTCTTGCAGAACATTTTGGAAAAATTCAGAGAACTACGAAACATATTACTTTGTATTGTACTGTCCTACAAATAACATGCTTTGAAATGCTGAACGTGTGTCATTCCTGCATGTCGTACAAAATGTCACCTCGCACTGTGTTTTTAATAGCTGAAGCTTGCTTGGATACTGGAGAACCAAAGCAAGCAGATTTGGGGATAAACAGAATGATTGGGTTTGGGTTTTTTTTTTTGTTTGTTTTGTTTATTTGTTCTTGCCACATTCATAATTTGTGCATGTTTAGCTGACACCCAAATATTCATTAAAATGTCCAGAAAGCTTCGTTGTAATTTCTTCCAAATGTGACTAAAATTGTGTTTTTCAAAGGCACTGTTCGTCTCACTGACTTTGTCAGTCATAGGCTGGACCCAGTGGAAATGGCTCCTTCAGACTCCTTCGTGGTTAGTTCTGAACAATTAGCAGCAACTATGCTTGTTTCCAGGCCACTCTGACCATACAAAAGAGAACTTAATGCACAAAGCCTGTTAACATTTAAAAGCAGAGAGGCTGAGGCAAACTGTCTAGCTGGCCTTCCATGGCATAGCCCATGGTGTCCTCCCAGCTCACAGCTGTGGTGGGACTCAAACAGGCACAGAGCCTGGAAAGGGCCACAGCCAGTGCTGGGAAAACTGCCACTTCTGCACTGCTGAAAGTTAAAAGCAAAAGAAGGTGTTTTTTTTTGTTGTTTTTGTTTTTTTGTTTTTTTTTTTTTACTTCATTTAAATGTCTCTAATTTGAGCTACCAGATGATGGGGCTTTACATCCTTGCCTAGGAGATCAGTAGTGATTAGAGAAATGTCTTCTGTTCTTATGTATTTGTTGAGCTAGAAACGATCTGATTGTTGTAAAACTTTAAACAAACCTCTTAAAACTCATTGTGCTGCGGGTCTTACAGACTTCCAGTCTCCCTCTTGCTGCTCTTCTCTCAGTTCTAATTTCTAACACGCCTACAGACTACTCAGCTGCTAACAGCCCAACTATTCCCTGTTCAAATCTGTCCCTGTGCTGCCTCTCCCTCATGTAATGCTTTACAATAACGTTCCACAAAACAGGCATAAAAATGATTTAATAACTGTTATTACATATAAACACTGCTTTAAAAAATACGTATTTGAAGAATAACATCTGTGGTTATTACACTTTTGTCAACATTTGATAAATGTTTTTCATAATAAATAGCTACTTCAGTGACAGAAAACTTTTGAACATACATTTCTTAGTAAAATCTAATTATATGTATTAAAAACTGAGTTTTCTGTATTGATGTGCAAGTTTTGTTTGGCTGATAGCTTCAAACTGGGACTTAAATAATCATTGCTTTCATGAAATGCAAAAATTTCTTATTAATTTGAAATCAGATTCTTAGATATGCACAAGTTGACTAGCTCTTTATGATACTAATATGACATCTGCAGTATTTGTTCAGAAGCAGTATCTGTTTAGAAAATGAAACATAGCATTTCTGATTCTGGTTAAAGTAGTTTTGAATGTGATCAGCAGTGAAAGCTGCTCCTGTTAGTAAAGTACCATGTATTGTCTTCTGGGCTTATTATTCAGTTTTTTTAATCCTGTTACTGTTTCTGAAGAAGGAAATCATAGAATCATTAAGTTTGGAAAAGACCTCTAAGATCATCTGGTCCAACTGTCCACCTATCACCACTACTACCCACTAAAACATGTCCTAAGTACCATATCTACACATTTCTGGAACACCTCCAGGGACGGCAACTCCTCTACCTACCTTCCAGTCCCTGACCGCTCTTTCAGAGTTTTACTAATGGTAGGTTGGAACTGGTAGTTTTCACATCTCAAAAAAAAAAAAAAAAGAAAAAAAGGCAAATGTGTTAGGAGCAGGGAAGGGAATAAGACTGCCAAGAAAGGACAGCTCATGTCCATTCCTATATCATAGCTAGACTCTGGATAAGAAGATTATCTCCTGTTGTGATATATTCCAGTTATTCTTTGCATTTCATTAGCTTCTTCAACTACTCTTTAATCACCAGGTGATAAGGATAACCTACGTTGCTTTTGTTGAAAGCAAAGTAAACACAACCGCCCCACATCCTGCAGGTAAGGAGACAGAGAGTTCCCAGCAGAAGCCAGGAGCAAGCTAGCTGTCATCACCGAGAGATACCTTTTTTTCTGATATGGGTTTCTGAATGTAGACGGATGTCTGCTTTTGCAGCTGCTCCACATATGCCCCTGCTTGATCTAGCCAAAAACACTGTGTATATCTTCCCTACCCCTTGCAGAGTCTTAGAACTCAATTTCCTAAACCACTCGTGATGTGTGGTGAGCATGGAATCCAGACACATCAGAGATGCTTCCCAAGCGTCTCCTTCCAGGTCCAGGTTGCTAATTATGAGCCAACTGGCAATCTGTTTTCCCTCTTTCCCCCATGCTTTGATTGCTTGTAACTTGCTGTGATATTTGATTGGTGCTTGGGCAGAATTTCTCTGGGTGACATGTAAAGAATAAACAGAAAGAATACCACTGGATTCTATAAATATTTATTATGCACAATTCTGGCTTGAAATCCAAATACCATATGGTAATCTGTAGTGGCATTCCTCACTCTTCCCCACACTCTGCAGTGATTTAGTAAAGAGAATAAATATATATTTGAAATATAAAGTCTTATCCTCATAGCTCGCTTCATAATTTTGAGCACTTTCTTCATGTACAGCTGAATCTTACAGTCCTTTCTTGGGCACTGCTCCCATTGACATCATTTTGGGAACATTGCCTCAGCCAGGCGCTGTGAGAGACTGCAGAGCTTGATCCTTGAGAAGTTATTTTGAAAGAAACGGTGCAGTCTGAACATTCACCATATTTTGCAAATGTCAGAGGATCTGAGTTTGGGAAGACAACGAAAAATGGGTGCAGTGGTGCAACTCAGAGGATAGAGCACCTACGCAAGTACTTAACTCCTCTGTGCCCAGGTGTTTCTCCTAACTTCAGCTCTTGTGTTCTAAAGGCACCAATTACCCACCTTTCCTTCAGAGACTATAAATAAGAGGGTCTTATTTTGCTCATGCTGCAGTTTATTGCTTATAGCAGAATTATCTTCCAGATCTTCTCTCAATTTAGTAATTTTACTGTCTGGCTGTTATCTAATGGATAGGTGGGGATCTGAGGGCAGAAAATCATGTCAGAGGGGCTTCAAACTATGATGCTTCACTTCATAGAATCACAGAATGTCTTGGGTTGGAAGGGACCTCAGAGCCCATGCAGCCCCAACCTCTGCCATGGGCAGGGCTGCCACCCACCAGCTCAGTTGCCCAGGGCCCCGTCCAACCTGGCCTTGAGCACCTCCAGGGATGGGGCACCACAGCTTCTCTGGGCAGCCTGTGCCAGTGCCTTCATTTCTTTCAAGGAGCGAAGGCTGGTGAGTGAGGCTTGCTTCCCATGTGCACACAGTAGTCTCAAGGCAGAGTGGAGCCCAGGGTCCCAAGTCCTGAGAAGATAGTGGGGGCTGAGGTTGCTTTCCTTCCCCTGTTTTGTTATTTTGTGGTGGCCAGGACTGTGGAATTTGTGCATGTGTGTGCTGAAGCATTCATGTTGTTTATAATGTGGGAAATGGAGAAGAAATGTGTTTTCAGTTTCATCTGATACAGAATGCATGCCTAAGGTTCTGTACTAAATTGAGTTTTCTGTGCTGCTCTGATGAAAAGTGAAACTTTTGAAAGAGAAATTTGAATTACAGAGAAAGCCAGAATAAGAATTGGATTATATTTTCAAAGAACAAAGCCATTGTCTAAAGTTATGAACAGTGGTCATTTTTTGTTGTTGTTTGTTTGTTTGTTTTTGTAACACCTTAAATGAAATATTTTGGTAAGTATTACATACTTAAATTAAAAAAAAAAGTTTTAGCTTCATGGATTTCACTTCAGTGTCCACTTCTTATTCCAATATTGCTGTAAGCAACAGAGTGTAGTCCAGTGTGCTCAGACATAAAACTACTGTGAGTAAAGCTTTTTCCGATCATCCGCTAGCAAACAATAGCTTGTATTTAACATGCTGTGGTACTGTGTGAACTAACCTAACCCTTTTTCTCCTACTGAGAAGGAAATAATTTCATGATACCCCCCGCCTCAAACAGTGAGTATAAACTGAAACAAGATCAAAACGAACAAGCCCCCATTTTAGACTAATCCCACTTACCACTTGTTTACCACAGCCTTAATAGCTGTGGCCTGTGAAGAATTTCTGTTTCTAACTCCAGTCCTAGCGTGTATCTGTAAAGCCTGGGGGTGTTACATATTAGTGTAATGCTCTTCTGCACTAACACTTTCTTTGTTAGGTGAGCAAGTACTCTGTCCTCCAGGGGCAAATGCACTGTCAAGACAACTCTTGTGGCACCATTTAGAAGGTGATAAATCTTCTGTTTATTGCAAGATAGTGTTTACATTCACTTATTTCCTCTAACAATTGTTTTATATCTTTTTGGCATAGTTTTTAAACATCAGCTAACTTTTAAACTTAAGCTGACTTTTGACAAATGTCACTTGCATCGTTTTTTTTGCAATGTACTATCTTACCTTTTGCAAAAGTACGTTTCCTTTTAGCAATCATGCCACAGAGTACTTTTAAGATATTTCTGCTGATGTTCCTGTAGCCTTCATGGTGCTCACCTGCGAGTTGGTAAAGAGATTCATCAAGTTAGTCTTTTTTTGTCAGAGTTTTTCTGGAGATGGTCTCCATATGCCTAAAGCACTTAGACCAGTAATTACTTCCTTGCTTACTGGCTTTTCTCAAAGCTGTCTTTATTAAAATAAAAGTAATAAAACCACCTATCATAGAAGATATAAACATTCACTAAAATAACTTGATTTGTTTTGAGCAGATTTAAGAGATTTTCTAGTTCTTAACTCCCCATTTTTCTGTTTAAGCAATTATCTTAATGGTAACATAAATAATCTCTGCCTAAAATAATTATAGCAATCATGACTTTTCTCTAGAGTACATCACTGTAATATGCCAAGAAAGGTATTTCCTCTGCGTTGATTGCAGCTATTTTCACACCTTCTTTTTAAACAACACTGAAAGCAGCAGTGTGAATTCTCGAGGTGTCTGAACACACAGTCCTTAAGCAACCCTGTAGACTTCAAGGGTATGTTTCACAAAAGTAAACATTAGGAAACCAAATCATAAACTGATTTTTAGCAACATAAAAAAAGGGTATCTAGTAGATTATTTCAATAATTTTATATGCTCTAATTTATTGAGAATTTAGAGATTAAAAATCCAAGGTGGACATCATACGACATAGCCGAGAGGAAAATCATGTTGTTGATTATACAAATAGAGCACTTTTGTGTGATCATTGTCTGTTAATCCTCTGTGTGGATATGCTAAAAGTCAAGAAGTCACTTACTCACAGGAAGCATGACAGTTTTGCTTCCTCTCCAGCCTCTTGTGCACATACCAAAAAATCTGGTATGCAAACATCCTGGAGACAGTTCTCTTGCAAATAAACCATCTCTTAATTCTGTGATATACCTGTGATAAATCTCAGGTTTGACCATGTGTAGATGAGAAGCACATCAGCATTATTCATTACAAGATCCTTTGTGAATAGACCTCCTCATCTGTCTATTGATCTATCAATCCATTTATTTCCTACTTTCTGATAGATTAAATATTTAAATTTATCTCCAGATCTAGTAGAGGATAAATGTTAGCATGTGTTTGCCAATGGTCTTCACTCTCCACTAGAGACTGTTTCATAGATGTTTGTACTGGTAACGAAACTGGGTGATCATGTTCAAATTTCATCCAGTTTGCTGAGTTTGGCAATAAGGTTGTGAAGAATTTACTTTTTCTTTTCTTTTCTTTTCTTTTCTTTTCTTTTCTTTTCTTTTCTTTTCTTTTCTTTTCTTTTCTTTTCTTTTCTTTTCTTTTCTTTTCTTTT